>NW_026918140.1:0-140489 GCF_032062105.1 Saccostrea cuccullata
GGATACGTACGCTCTGTCTACAGTCAAGACTTTGGAGGGTAAGAAGTTAAGATGTTCATAACATTGAAATCCTGAAAACGTGGAAAAATTTGTTGATATTATTCAGAGAAAAATTTTTGATTTTTTGAAAATTGATGAGATGCTTCATACTAGCATATTTCCTGAGGAACAGTAGGTGTTGAAAACTATGCAGGAGTGAATTTTAGTAGTTGATATACCTCATGATTTTACAAAAATTAAATTCATTTCTGACAATCATATCATTAATTGGATGACTTGCCACAAATTATCATTTTAAAAACAGTTGAACTGTACTACTACTGACAAAAACTACAAAATATTCATGCTCATCTTTGCCAGTTCTTGAGAAAATGATCAGTTTTCTAATAAATAAAGAATTTTAGGGGATAATATTTAGAAATGTAAACATTGACATGAATCTTTCAATATCATATTGAAATATATGGTATTTGTAAACTTCTTAATATGGGATTAATAAATTGCTCTTTAACGTGACAGATGCTGTGAAGCAGATAATACAGTTTATGGGTATGCAGCCGTGTGAGCGATCAGATAAGATTCCTGAGGGGAAGAGTTCCCACACCCTGTACCTGGCGGGGGTATATAGAGGGGGACACGACGCACTGGTTCGGGCCAAACTGGCTCTGTCCAATAACGGGGTCACCATGCAGTTAACCGTCAGATCAACTGATCCCGACGCTTCAGAAGTCCTGGCTACAGCCATTGGCTAATTGTGTTTTACCTAAAAACTATAATATAATGAAAATTTTTGGAGATGTTTTTTTGTGTTTTACCTAAAAACAATAACTTAATGAAAATCTTTGGAAGTGTTTATTAATGAATTGTGATAGTGTTAAAAATGGAAGAAACATTTAAGATGGAAAGAATACAAAATATATTTGTCTTTAGATATTCTTAATTCTTTTTGTTGTTGGGATTATATGTATATAAATAAAAGTATCATGCCTGTGTTTCATTTTAATCTTATCTAAAGTATGAAAAATTATTTACAAAAGTCAAACGAAAGTGTTGGATAACAAAGAATTAGTTACTTGGTAGTTGACATACTAAGTATATATCATCTGATAAAAGATCAGATTTGATCATAAATATACATTTTTTAAACAAAGTGAAAAAAAATGAGTGAAATGAAGTACAAACATGCAGGAAGTGTGTAGATTCATTTTTGCATATGCAACAATATTTATGCATAACGAACTATGTCCGTTATTTAAATTATCCCATGTTTCCAATTATCATTGATGCCCTGATATACCAACCAACTAAGCAGTGATTCCTTAAGAAACTATTTAACATAATTTCGTAAAACTTTATTTACAAATACAAATGTATTTGTTGGACGTGGCATTCATGGCCTATGGACCTGTTTCCAGTAATATACAAGTACCATGAGTAGTTACTACTGATTTTTTCTCTCTTAAAAATGCAATGGCAATTTAGAAATTCATAAAAAGAACAAAAACTGATTATTATAAATTTTACTGCTTTAATTTTCAAGGATTTCATGAATAAGTATGTAAAAACAAATAAACAACACAGCGATCTACAAAAAAGCATAATGCTGTTTAAAGGGACAGCTGTAGTACATGGTACCTATTAATTTTAAATAAGAATACAATATTATTGATTTTAGAAACACATCTAATAATATATAAGGAATACAATCTTTCATTCAATCACTGTAATCCGGAAATGGCCTTTCTACACAAACATTTCTGAAGGAATCAAATATTTGATGAGACTTTGACGTATCCGGACACGCTCCACTGAAGCGTACTCTCCCGTCTCTGCAGACAAGGAAATACGGGGTTCCCTCTTTTCCGGGCCAGGGATTCAACCCTTCCCTAAGTCCGTAACAACTAGGATGTCGAAGAAAGCAGGGAGGACAATGCGCATGCTTACACAAATATTTGTCATACTCACCTGAAAAAGAATTATAATTTATTTAACGCTGCTATGGTACAATATGCAATAATGAACTTGTGTATACGACATGTACATGTAATTCAGATGATCAGTTGTTTTTAAAGAATACAACTGTTGATCACTAACTTTTAGCGACAAGTTATTTTCGCGAGAGAGAGTCATTGACTCTTTTATCAGCGAGACATAATTTTCAGGAATTGTTGAATTGTTATTCCTCTATATTATCGTATATAAGAAATACTTTTCTGAGCGAGAATAAAATTTTGGCGAGCTCATTGTCGCGCGTTATTGCGCGAAATAAAGTTCCCGCGAATAAAAAGTGATCTAAAGTATACAAATATTATATCTTACAATGACTCTTTGGTTCAAATCTCTGTCCACATTTTACAACACTGTAATGTTCACATCGCCCAGATTCAGGACTATACAAAGAAGGGAAATCGCATTCGTGAATTCGCGCCATTGTTCCACTGGGCGTGTTGGCATCACACACGTAGTATTTTGCACAGTTATACGGATGCTCCAGCGTGCTGTTAGGGAATCTTATACACAATTCTCGCCTCCATTTTTCCTCTTTTGGACCTTTTAAATGATCAACAATGCATTTTAACTACAGCTTAATTAATAATTATATACATGAAATAATTTTGAATGAACTAAGAGTAAAATTAACATAAATGAAATAATTTTGAATGAACCCCCCGCCTCCCATATGGTTATAACTGGTGAAAAAAAATTAACAAAATGTGTCGGATCAAAAAAAAAAGGTGCACAATGGCAATATGTAATAAAGATTCTGTGAAAGTTTCATCAAATTTCATTCAGTGGTATGAGAGGAGTTGCGGATAATTAACCTCTAACCCTAACTGAAAAGAATATATACCCTCCCGCTTTTCAAGCGGGGGTATAAAAAGCACTCATACATCTACTTGAAATCTGTCCAAGAAAAAACCCCTCATAATTAACCTCTAACCCTAACTGAAGAGAAGAAAGCTAGGCAAACTTCATTAACAAATGGAATCACTTTCAATTAAATCAACGTACTGAAATCAAATGTCAAAATGTAAAGTGTAAAATACTGTATTTTACTTACAAACGCATAATATCCTTACCGCACTTTGAATAAATAATTTATTCAAAGGCAAAATAAATCAATTATTTTATAACAATGAATGTATTCTATCTAGAAACAACATTAACTTTCCATCAACGCCATGCACTCGTACGTGCATTACTGTACAGGCAAACCTTGTATTTTAATCGAAAATATTTTTCTTAAGGACATCAATGACGACAGTAATTTTTTTTTTTAAGAGAGAGGAATACACAAATGTTTACTGTATTAAAAAAAATGAAATTTAAAGCCAGAATGCAAAAGAAAAAAAAGACCAGTGATCAATATTAGAAATTCATTTAAGAAAACGAAATGTGAACAGAGCATAAACACGGACTTCCAGAAACACAAGAGGTGGGATCAGGTGCCATAGAGGAGTGAGTATCCCTATTGACCCGTTACACCCACCTGGAGTCCTATCTATTGGTGAAATGTACTGAATTTCAGAAAAAGATGACCTAAAAATTAATATAAACTTGTCACAGAGAATTCAATATGTAACGATAGGTTGAAATTGCAAGCAAGGCCAGTAAAACAACCCAAAGAATTTGCGACATGTTGGTTTTAAATTAGCTTGAATCCCGTTATTAACATCAATTTAATGGAACTTGGATCAGTTTAAACCCTGGACGTTCTACGAACATGCCTTGCATACCAAATCAATCGGGAAGCATGTTGTTTTATTTAAACTTTTAAAGATAAATCGGTTCTGTGAAATAAATTCCTTGAACTAATTGATACCGTGGATGATAACATAGTTGCAGGACACCAGTTATCATGCTTCAAGAGATCTGTTGGCTACTGCTTATTAAGTACATAAAAGAGAAACAACAGTATAGATTTGATTGAAAATTGATTGATAAAAATGGCTAATGTTTTATAATTCAAATAGGTTTTAAAAAAGTTTCTGAAAGTGGATTGATATATGAAGACTTATTTTCTACAATTATGGATTGCAAGCAATGTACAAACCCCAAATGGATTTTTATTCTGTAATAAGCATAGTTGATAATTTTTTCAAGAAAAACTACACATAAACTTACTTTGATGATACTCCAAAAACAGTTTTAGAAAATTATGAAATATAGATTTTTTTCCAAATTCAATAGCATCCTAACATACGACATTTAAGAATGGAATATGTAAATTTATATGCATGTCTTCTTTGGTATTGGAAACATGGCGATAATATAAAAAAAATAATAAGATAAAAATGGTTAATGTTTTACAATTTAAATAGGTTTTAAAAAAGTTTTGACTTTTTCATGATACTTTGAAAAAGTGGATTGATATTTAGATACATGTACATCAACGGTGTTTTATCAGCTAACATGTTCATATATATTTAATCATTGCAAGCCAATGTAAAACAAACCATCAAAAGGGATTTTTATTTTACCAGAAAAAGATTCGATACATCTAACAAGGAAAACTTCCTCAAATCATCAACTTCCATTATTGGGAATAAACCATTATCTTAAGCATATAGCATTTATATCTCTCATTTGAACCAAAGGGAAGAACATTTTAACGTACAAAACATTTGTTTAAAACAAGGAAAGCTATTGACAAGTATAAAGTTGATAATATACGGATATCAGCAGTCTACTATATATGTGCTCTGCTTAAAATATAAATTGTTTCAATGACCATTTGATCTTGATTACTGTCCGGTAAATTGTATCTTGTAATTTTAATTTCATTAGTCAAAGTAATCAAAGATTTTGAAAATACAATGTATCAAATACATGATAAACTGTACATGATAAATCAATCAATTGACTCATCGCTACAGTTTGAACGACGACTTTTAAAAATAAGTGAATAAAAAGTCCAAATTCTTACAAGTGTCGAAGACCGAGCCCTCTTGGACACACTTCAGTGACCTTTCACTGACAACATAATGTTCCGGGCAGGTAATAATGAACTCTCTCTTGTCCACACACAGGTGATATTTAGTACAATCATCCGGATCTTTCCGCCTAATTGGTTTTTCTGCATATTCTGGGCAAAGTTTACGGGAATAAACGGAAATGAAAAACACTGACCATAAACACAATAGGATATTTGTCGGCATGGTTACACAAGCAATACTCCTTTTAGACACAAAGCCTTCTCAAAACACAGTAAACAATATTTGTTGTTTGCAGGTATGTCAAAGTAAGAATGACTCCAACTTTGTCATTATATAAGAGCTGAGATCGAAAATTCCTTTAGAATCCAATAAAAGTGAGAGAAACAACTTCTATGGAACTTTTTTAAATTTCTATCCATACATGTCTATATATATGTTTGGTAAATGCACTAATGAAAGTTAAACAAAGGATGCACTACAAACTTTCTTGAAATGTCAAAAACTTTGCAATTAACATTCATTATGAGAGAAAAAGCGTGTTCTACAAGCGGCGATGACAGAACTTTAATTAATTTACTGACGTAGCGAATATTTATGCTGTTAGGCATTTCTTTCCTCCTGAATGGAAATTTACACATCGCTAAAGTCCACTTTATCTCCATATTAGTCAATGTTTTGCAATTTCATATTAAATTTTTAGGGGAAATCTTACATAAGTATTTGATTCAGCATTGAAAGTTATAATGATGAATACAAATAATTTATACAGAGAATCATTAATAATTTAGAAATCGAAAGACACATACACAGTTTGAGTGATTGAAGAGAGAGAGAGTCCAGACTTGGCTTTTGGATCTTCCTCTTAAATCCTTATCGTTCTTGAGCAACAGGACATATAAGAAATCCTAACTAAACCAAAATGCAAGAATTTAGGGAAAAATTAAAAATTGAAATCCAGACAAAAAATTCAAATATTGTCCACAGGTGGAGATTGACAACTTTTCTCCCAGTTGTTTTAATTTTTAGTTCTGTGACCTTCTAAAACATTCATTATTAATTGACAGAATGTCTGACTAATAAACAAAATAGGTAAAAAAAAATTGTTGTTCTGTACACAAACGTGTTTGAAAGGAATACACTGATTGTGCTTTTCTGAATAATTAAACATTGAGATGGATATATCATACTCTTAAGCACTTGTTTGAAACTTTGAATAATAAGAAACTTTTATTCTTCAAGCATTTTCCTATTTCTATTTCCACAAACACTTTAATTTTGTGAGTTTGTTTGTTTTACATCAATCTTAAAAGACAAAGACGTTTTTGAAAAACACCAAGTTCATTAAAATACAACTGATATTGGACAGAATTACACACTGAATTAAATAAATTACATGCTTTTGAAATCAAAGACAGCTGCTCTGTTCAGTAAAACATAAATTGACAAATTTGCATCGGTCATTTGCAAAATGAAGCTGTTAAACATTCTGATTACGCACAGAAGTATTTGAATTTGTATTGTTGCAATGGACATTTGATTTTGATTACTGATCGTTATATCTATTGTTTATGAGACAATATCATTACATTATTCGTTACCAAATGTATTGGTATGCTTATGCTATGCCATCATTGAAAATTGCTAAATGTTTGGTAAAAGATAAGAGTTTTAGTATTTAACATGAATGAATGATAATCATAATTATCTTACATTTGAAATTGTATTATTTAAGATATTGCATGTAAATAAGATGTTTGTAAAATATGCTACTAATGATTCAAAAGGGGCTGTTATTTTTTTCTTGATTATGCATTTAAAAGACTTTTTTTTCAAAATGATCGATTTCCATTATGGTAACATTTTTCATGTTTATCTATATCAATGTAAATTAAATCTTATATGAAAAAGTCAGATTTTCAACCAGAATTTTTTTTAAGTGTACAAGATTAACCTCTTTGAAGAAGTATTAGAACCTAGAATCAATTTTAACATATTTAGAAATTTATTCACTATCACTGTATCAAAAGTTTGTACAACAAGGAATGGTTACTCTTCCTTTACATCTGACCCCTCCTTTAAAGCTTTTAGGTGTTTAGGATTAACTGTTGTCTTCAAAGCTTCGGAGATTCTAAACTCATCATTATCATATTGTACTCATTTCTATAAAATTGATCAATCAAATATTTATAGACATCTTGCAGAATGTGCATTAATATACATTTTCTTAATATTTGGACATGACTTGTGATTCATTTCAATTATAAAAAAATATTGATTTACATCCTGAAAAGAACAGAGAATGTTATAAAAAATAAGTATATAATGACATCAGCATATTTGAAATACTGTTTAAAAAGATTTACGTCAGCTTTGTTGGTTGTGATGGCTAATGAAAGAAGATGGAATCCTGAGAAACAAATTAAGCAAACAAAATATTAATGAAAAAATATCCAAATCATGAGCGCAAACTTATGAATAGCAGAAGAATTCTGACGTCAAGTGATTACAAATCGAAGTTTCAAAAAGAAGAAAAATAAAAACCATAAATTGACTGAAGATGGAATGATAAATAGGTGTACTTGTGTCAAGTCTTTTGTTGTCTAATTTATTTCAGTAATTTTTAGAGCAAAGATAAAGAAAATATTTTGTAAACAAATAAAAGGAAATTACATGAATATTTTATAAATTATATTTTATTTTCAATTGTTTCATTTTTTTTTTAGATTTAGGAGGGATTCTATATAGATGAAAATTCAAAATACATTTGCTTATGATAAGTCTTATATATTAGCATATATTTCAAATTATTTTTTCTTTCCTTTTCATTATTTGACAATTTGAATCAGAAATGGTAAAATCCACTGTGTGAGTTTGAAATCAAGCAGGGGTTATATATTTTTTATTCATATTATTTTAATTATGGAGGCGGATGAAGGGTTCTCATCTGCTTCTCAAAATTACTACTGAACAATGAATTTAGTTTCAATTTTAAACGATCTAAGATTTAAAGAAATTTCCTATCGTAACGTAAGGTAGTCCGATCCTCAGGTTCATAGAATTAGCAGTTATGTAATCGAAAATACTCATAAAAATATCTCTGAATCCACAAAGTACTAGTAATGTAAATTTACCCACAGAATTTCTTTAAAGTTCAACATTAAAGTTAATCATATCATATAGGGAAAATTGTCAAATCTCCGATATATATTCAGAAAAAAAGCGAATAGGAATATCAGTTATGCATGTTCTAATTGCAAATTGATCAACAAATATATTTTTGGTTAAAAAACAATTGGTATCCAGGCATTTAGAGAAATTGTCATGATTTGTATACTTATTTGGTATTCTATATCTTCTTTTTCCTTCAAAGGTCCTAAATATAGGGAACCCCGATCCTTCAAAATTACGCGAGACGATGGGTCAGATATGAAAAAGAAGACATTGATACCTTTTCAGAATGGATAAAATGTATGAGATCCATGTTAAACTCGCGTATTAAAAGATTGATGGGCAATATGAAAACCATCTTTCCTTCTGTGTTCAATAAACGAGAAGTGAAAAGAGAATTAGATAGATTACATGATAAGTACGTACTGGTCCCTGCCGACAAAGCAGGTAACAACATTGTCTTCGTTTGTAAGGCTCGTTATATTTAAATTGTATTCTAGAAGAACTTGGATTTAATTCTACAATTGGTAATCCTACTTATACTTCCCTTTCTAAGGAAGAAATTCTTCAAAATCATATGTCAGTTCTGAATATTTTTAATATTCCACAGAGCCAAAATGAAATTGAACTACCTTATATATATTGGATTCCGAAACTTCATAAGAATTTAAAAGCATTGCAGGTTCCAGTAAATATTCAACCAAGCCTCTTTCGTTACCCCTCACTAAGATATTGACAGTAGTGATGGAAAACCTTCAAGAGTACTGTGCAACAATACGAGGAAGTGGTGTTAATCAGATGTGGATACTAAAAAATTCTAAAGAACTTTTGGACAATTTGAAATCACAAGATTTTTACCAAAATCAACAGCTTAAAAACTTACGACTTTTCAACTTTATACACAACCATTCCCCAAGGTTTTTGATATCATTGACAGCTGCTTCTTCAATAAAAATGGAACTCGTAAATTTAATTACCTGGTCATTGGTCATTTGTAAAATTATTTTGTAAAAACAGATTCTGATTGCACACACAAGTACTCTGAAGTTGACATCAAGAGGATGCTTGAGTTTCTGATAGACAATATCTATGTGGTTTTGGAAACCAGGTCTTCCACCAATCTGTTGGAATTCCAATGGGTACCAATTGCGCTCTGTTCATAGCAGACCTATTTTTGTATTCATATGAAGCAGACATTATGCAAAATCTTAAACGTGAAAAGAAAAAAACACTTGCTGTGGCCTTCAACTGGACTTTCAGGTATATCGACGACGTATTGTCAATTAACAATGGTAATTTCTATTCCTACGTTGATACGATATATCCAGGAGAGCTTGAGATAAAAGATACCACAGAGTCTGACACATCTGTTTCATACTTGGATATTTTACTTGAAAAAGACGTTAATGGTAACCTAACAACCAAGCTATATGATAAACGTTACGACTTTAACTTTTCTATCCTCAGCTTCCCTTACTTATGCAGCAATATACCTTCATCATCTGCACCATATGGAGTATATATATCTCAGTTGAACAATTTTCGAGGTAAATTATACGCAAGTTGATGAACATGCTCTGCGTATGAACAATTTCTAAAACGAGGTCAATTGACAAGAAAGTTGACTAAACAAAAATATACACTGAATTGCAGATTTTTCCGTTATTTCACGATCATGACAAGGAGCACACAGCGGGTCTGACCGGTAAGTTCTCCTTGCTCATAAAATGACCAATTTTTATCAACTTTGATAGAATACGTTATCTCCATATCCTTCTTCATGTATTATTCAAGTAAAATGCTTTTGCTATCATTCCAAGACATTTTTCTAATTTCAATTTATACTGCATGGTATCTAAGGCTCGATTCAAGAAAATCTTTCTTCTCTAAAACTATATTTTTTTCCTTTTGTGGGGTAAAATTCAACTTTTTAAAAAGACATTTTCTTGACATATAAACCTTGAATCATATTAAGACGAATAAGATGAAACTTGTTGCATGGAATGTTTTCATTTTCAAGCTTTATATTCATGCTTTTTTAATCAAATATTAGTTTTTGGAGTAATCCTTCCTGGCTGGGGATAGGATATCCTTAAATTATTTGTTATAAATAAAAGTTGGGAAATATATGAGATAAATATAATTTTCCAAGTTAATATCATTTTTTATCTTTATATGACTTCTTACATGTTCCGTAAAAAAATAGATAAACAAACCATATATAAAAAAATAAAATGGAGGAAATTAGAATTACCGATAAATGTGTATGCTCTGTGATTACTATCATCTGAAATACCATCATAATTATCATCATAAGTGACTATAAATTACAAACCATCTAAAATTGTTTACCTATTTAATGGCGAATGGGCATTGAAAATAAATACATCAGAATTTTTACACAGTTGCAATTTCGTTGAAAAGCCTTTTTTGATTAATAATCGTAAACAAACAGCTGTATTCGAACCTCGTAAATAGAACATAGAAAAATAAGGACATTTGTTTTAATTTTGTACATGTAATTAATCGTTTGACATGAAAATTTTTAACTTCCTGGACATGCTTTGTGGTTAAGAAGGTGTCGGCTTGTGACGACAGGACATCGATCATTCCTCCTACAACACATTTATATTGACACAGAAAACTATTTGTTAAATAAAGCTCATTTAGTGAGATATTTGAAATCAAAATTGATGACTTTTGAATAATAGACAACAACAGCAACAAAAATCTGAAGGCACTTATAATTTTACATTTAGCAAAAACTGAAAATAACAACAATTTATTTTTTCTGGCTTCAAATAGTAACCAAAAATACAAACTGTTTCTGTTTTCGTACAAGTCTGATTAATACGTTAAGCATTACAATCTATATATTATTTAGAAGGAAAATGGATAAGTATGATACTTAAAGCATTGTATGTGGTCAGTCTGCACATGCCAATTCATAAATTATCTATATAAATAAATAAAACGGTATTCAGTTTATTCTAAGAATGCTGACTTTTTCATGACTATATTTTCCTTCTTGTACAATGAGATAATTCCTAATTAACCACTGCAATAAATAATGAGTCTTAAACCACAAACTTATAGGTTACCAGTTGTAGGTGTGAAGTTCTGAAGCATGATGTGTGTAGGCACGTCCAGGTACAATAAATACAAACAGACAAATAGTGGTATCTCAAAATGATGGAGGAGTTCATTGAATAGAATTCACAGATAATCATCAAAACCTTTTTTTCTTAATATGTTAAATATTTACGTCCGTTTTCAGTATTAACAGTGAAAAAACATGGAGAGACTTGGCGCTGTATTTTATTTTTTAATGTTATTTATCAAAATCGTTTGTTCACATCCAATGTGCAACAGAAGATCATTACTAAAGAAATCCTTTTTCTCTCATCGTGAAGATTGTTCAATGTACTATGTTTGTTTAAATAGAAGGATATTTTTGATGAAGTGTGATGATGATGAAGTTTTTAATGTTGAGTCAGAGACTTGTGTTCCAAGAGGATCAGAGTTAGATTCCTGTAAGTAAATTAATATGTCGTTTATTTTGATGCTTGTCTTTTTTCCTTTCTATACTTATTAACCATGTATACAAATCTTAGCACAGAAATGTTGTAATTAGTGATTTATATTAAAGAGGCTGGGGATTGTGGCCATTTTTAGACTATATTGATCTGCTTTAGAAGAGGAGTTCCATATGAAGATATAGAAAATAATCAAATTTTAAAACTTAAATGTTTGAAATTTTTCTTTGCCACATGATAGTTGACAGCTTAAGATACCGTATATATAAAATAAGTTTAATCTGGTGGTTAATTTGTTTTTCATTTACTGACTCCCCAGCCTCATTAAGTCTAAAATAGGAGCTGACACTTTGTTGAATATGGTTTTCTGTTTAAAAATCATTAAAAAAAATCCAAGCTTTACTTCAAATTCTGTTTTATTAATGGTTTAAGCACTAGATTTCAAAGTAGTCTTAATCTTGTTTTGGCAGGTTCTCGGAAAGTAGATACAAACGACTGCGCAGCACATAATGTTGGATTTCTTCCTCATATGACGAGCTGTGCAAAATATTTGGACTGTTCTTCCAAGTTACGTGGAAATCCCAGAATTCGTGAATGTCCATATCCACATCTTTTTGATTCCGTCACGAAGAAGTGTCGATATTTTAAAGAAGTTGACTGCGGGGATAGACATGAGCCAAAAAATCCATGTATGTTAAATATTAATTAGATATATGAAATTAAATATGAATTAAATTGTATCACGAGTTTATCACCTTTTCAACTGTTGCTTTTAATGCTGTGCTGTACGATAAAATTACATTACATTAATTTGTTATTTCAAAGATTTTTTTGAGAATATATTTTGGATAAGTACTCATATGTAGTGTTACTCGAAATCACAGAAAAATAGGGGTCAGTGTGCATCTTACTGACCAATAATACAATTAAGTTGACCTTTTTGCACTTAAAATTTAAATCTGGTTAAATACCGGGTGCTTTAACTTTATCATATTTTATCAGATGTAACCATGGCTATAAAGATATTATTATTTTATGTAAAATATTTTGAATAATATTTATTATCAAACAAATTTTGCTAATTAATGCGCCAAAATTATTGTGTGACATATTTGCACTAAAAAGTATAAATTTGGGGTTTTAAATAAAAATCTAATTAGGCCATAAGGCATTTTCTTATATAAAACTTTTTACGAATTTAATGCTGATCAGTCACAAGTATCGAGTAGTTTAAAACTGAAAGAAAAAGTTTGGGTCAGTGATGTTAATTTTGAAATATTGGTCAAAATATATGATTTTCAGGCGAAAAATGGTGTAATTTTTTTTTACTTCTTTAACATATCATCATTTTTTGGCACAGTTTGTTGAGGAAGGTGTAAAACTTGTTCTTAAAATATGAATTAAGACCTATATCAAATATTCCCAGCAATATCATAACGGAAAATATTCTCTGAGTAAACATAATTATGTGAGGCTAAAGTTCCAAGATATTAAATTTGATAAATGTGCAGATTGTAGAATTTTCTTCTAAATATCCTTTCACCACAAGAAAAAGTCCCTCAGAAATCTTGCATCTTTGTGGTTTTTGAACAGTCTTTTTTTCATTGAATGTTAAACAATTTACATTGTTGAATTGAAATATGCTATTAAAATTGAATTCTATTAATTTTGAAGTAAGAGTTTCTGCTTGAACTTTTCTAAAAAGTTGACGAGTGACATACCTAAATACAAACTAACTTAGCTGGAAAACCTGCTGCAATATAGATCAAATTCTTTTATTCGTTAGTCTTTGTAAATTGTACTTTGATTCATACATTATCCTATTTTCTTTTATTTTTTAGGTGACTACGACGTGTATACTTGTAATGGTGATATGTGTGTCCCCTGTCGCTCTCGTTACCCTAGCTGTGTAGATTTACCTGACGGCCTGAACCCCTGGAGGGGGCGGGAGTGGACACCACATTTTTTACTGTGTACCGGTGAAAGAGTTCTTTTCCATGGACTGTGTTCAAATTCACAAATTTTTCATCCAAGACAATTAAAATGCATGAATCCAAAAACAAATACAACAAATCGAAATCCAGAAGCATGAAATATGCTACAAATTTAATATTTATTTATAACAATTCATCTTTTTTTCAAATGATCATCTTATTTTATACATGTTTGTATATATTTGTTTTAATTATTCGTTATTGACTTATCTCTCTTTTATTTTCCCACTATTAAAAACGATTTGTTTTACAGAATTATCGACATTTAATTCTTGTTTCAAACTCATTAAATGTTGTTAACAATGAATAAAGTTTGTAAAACGAGACAAATCTTAATTGTTTACATCATAAATGTACATGTACATGTATTGTTTATTATTATTTCGTAGAATTTTTGCAGAAATTTAAAACCGTTTTTTTCGACTTAAATTTTTTTTTTTATCATAAAATCATTAGGGTGACAGAAATGCGATCACCTAAAAATGTTTTAATAAGTTTATTATGCAGAAGAGTTTTTTCTCTCCAAACACCAGACCTATCACAAGCATTTATGTCCGCTGTTCAATCCACTTAACTGAATTGGATAAATATTATAAGAGGTGGAAAGTGGTTGGTCCAACCTGTTCTAGAAAGGTTGACCAATCACATCCCACGTTAAGTTTGGATTCAATGTGCATTGAATTTAGTTGAAGACTTCAACTATATCACCTTGTGTGAATGGATATCGGATTTACAAAACACAACTTAAACGAAAGTGATAACGTAAATCAAATATAGTACACGTATGTTACTGGCTCCTGTGGTTAAGTTTTTTAAATGAATTTTTAATCACATGTTATGCCAATATTCATTTTCATATATTATTTTTAGCGCACCCGAGTTGAAATCAGAAGTGAACTTTTCTGATCACACTTTGCCTGAAGTTCGTCTGTCCGTCTATCTGTCTTTTCGTCCGTCACTTTGTAAACTTTTCAAAATTTTGACTTCTTCTCCAGAACCGCTGGATAAATTTTAACCAGACTTGCTTGAAAGCATTCTTGATGACGGAGATTCAAGTAATACCTTCTTTCAAGGGGAGATAATTCAGAAATAGGGAACCTTTAGTGAAATGTTTCAAAATCTTCTCAAGCACCACTGGGCCAAAGAAACTATATGAAATCATCATAACGTAGTGTCGATTCAAGTTTGTTCAAATGATGACCCCGTGAAAAGGATGGGGTTAAAATGGTGGATCAAAATTTTACATTGGAATATATATATATATATGTCTTGAAAAATTTTCATCCTAAGAACAACAAAGCTTCGTTAAGTCATTTTATGGTAGCATAAAATAGCTCAGATTTAAGTTTGTTCAAATCCTGACCCCGAAGGGTATGTTGGGCAGACAAAGGAGGATAAAAGTGTTATATAATAATACATATACCCTCTCAAGAACAGAAAAGCGATGTTTGGTTATATCGATATGGAAGCATCCTCAGGTTATGTAGATTCAAATTTGTTTAAATGATAACCGCTGGAGCTATGCTGGACACAAAATTGGGGGATCAGAGTTTATACATATAGGAATATATGGAAAAAATCTTCCCAACAAAAGAAGCTCATGTTTAGTCTTGTTAGTATGGAAGCATCATCAGGTAGTGTACATTCAGGGTTGTTCAGATGATGACCCCCAGGGATAGGGAGGGACCATAAAAGATGTATCAAATTTTTACAAAGGAAATATAGGATAAAACCTTTGAAATTCCTTTGCTCAAGAACTTCAAAGCCATTTGTTATTTTGAGTTATTATCAATATTATTTTTATTATTATCAGTTTTATTAAAATTCGAGTCTACCCAATTAAAAATTTTTAATACTGAACAGATCTGTGCTTCTTGCAAGCCAGTGTGCTAAGGCGAGTGATGTCGCCCATGGTTTTCTTGTTATTCACTTGCGTCTTCTATACATCTTGGATATTTTACTTGAAAAAGACGTTAATAGTAATCTAACAACCAAGCTCTATGATAAACATGATGACATTAACTTTTCAATCGTCAACTTCTCTTACTTATGCAGCAATATACTTTCATCACATGCATAAGGAGTTTATACCTCTTAGTTGATTCGATACGCAAGAGCATGTTCTACGTACAAACGAATTCTTGCACGAGGTAAATTATTTGACAAACAAGTTGATGAAACAAGAATATCAGCAGTCTCGTTCAAAGTTATCATTTCGTAAGTTCAATGGACGATACAATGACGTTGTCAGCAAATACAATTTATTATTGTGTCAAATGCTGACTGACATTTATCATACTTATTATTACTCCATTATTTATACACTGAATTGACGGCGGATTTTCCCGTTATTTCCCTATCATGATAAGGAACACACGGCGGGTGTGAGCGTCTGCACGGAATGCTCACTCCTACATGGCACCTGATTCCAACACTGATAATTTGGAGGTCAGTGTTTGCACTGCTCCTATTTTGTGTTGTTTTCTGGACTTTTGATCTTGAATACAGTTCGCTATCTCCACATGTTTCGCAAAGTGCCAAAGGCAGGTGAAAAGGAGATTCTCTTCCCAGTCACGTGATCCTATCTCTGATGTTTTTGTGGTTGCTTAATGTTTTCTGCTAAAATATTTCATGCCACCAACCTGTGGATGAATTATTTGCACCAAAAATCATGAAATCAATGAAGACAATAGAAACAATATCTCTGATTTATCTAACTAGAACACACAACGCATGACACAAAAGCACCATTCTCATGGTGAGAAGGGACAAGGGAGAGAACCACACACAGTTTTCACAGGATAAAACAACAAGCCATTTATTTCAAATCGTTGAAAATTTCAATTCAACATGATTTATACTTTTTAAGATATCGGATTATATATAACCTTCGATGAAATCCGGTCATACACTTTCAATCGTTTCAAATAAAAATTTGAGATTCGCAAACGCATTCACAGATTTCTGTGCTCACTTTTCCATCATTAATTTGTAAAAATTTGTTATTTGTGACAAACTTATAGTTTTACATTTCATTTTAACCGTCTGTCTTTCTGACTACGTCACACGCAATTGAACGTTTTCGTCCACCCTCCCATCTTTCGGTTTTCTTGTCATCTGCTGAGCAATCGATGACCCATCAACCATCCAAAATCGGTAAAGCCATTCATCTAAACAACTCTCTTATTTACATTCTTTCCTCTGCGAGACTTGTGGATCAACCAAACTGTCTCTACTACCGATTTCCCGATTTTAAAGCAAAAATACATTACAGTTTGTTGTCACTAATGTGGCAATTTTCTTCCATTTCGACATTTCCTTTGATCAATACATCAAAGTAAAACAACAATGTGTATGATAAAAATAGCAATGATGTCATTTAATTTTCAACTTAAGACTAGAAAATATTGTAAATTTTGTCTTTTTAAAATTTTGGGAGATTAGGTGCTTTGTAAAGATGCTTAGTTAATGTGTTTGTCTTTTTCATTCTTAAAAAGTACACGTTAATTCGTGACGTTTGGGTGTGACGCGGCGACATCCACTATGTTCTTTCTTTTAAACGTTTATAAAATAAATTCATTTAAACATTCTTTGATGAAAATTTCAATGTCAATTGTATTTATGATTGTGCATCTTTTGGTATATAGCATTTGATAATATGACGCCAAATATTAAAGATATGGACACAGTGACATTACTTTTGGATCAACCTTCGTAAAACAACCTTCCGTTTTCGTCACGTCTAGATCCTTCGATGAAATCCGGATCATCGACAAGACAGAGGTACTCTGTGCTCTGATAAATGTGCCTATTTGATGTAAGTATGCCTGAGTTTTGTTTCTGCCAAAACTGTGGGCATGAGCGTTTTCCGGGGATCATTATGGAACAAGACGCCATCTTGACTCTGCACACGGCACATCTTCTGATATGCGCACTCGTAGCATGTTTATTTGGTACTCGGCGCCATTGAGGTAGCCAAAGTCATCGCCGCCTGCGACGGAAACTGATGAACCATGGGGCAGGTTTCCTGAATCGTGTGGTAGGCACAAAGTATTCACACCGTCACCTGCATCTAAGTATTGTTTCCCTCCAGTTATCTCTGAATGAGAATAAAAGCCAACTTATTACACAAGCAACTCTATATACATTTAAATTGCAATCGTAGTAGAGTTCTATAAATATTCTTTTTAACGAGTTTTATCTTAGTTTGAAATTACGAGTTGATTTAAATTAAATGAATAATTTTTCTTTAATGATCTACTTAATTGAATTTAATTAGTGTTTAATAATGCTTACTATTAACTTTTTTATGTAGCATTGTTTCGATTTGGAAAGTGCAAATCGAAATGATTACCTTCATAAACAACTTCCGTTCCATTTACTTTTGGACACGTTTTCTTTCCCCAAATTTAAAGGTGGAACCTAAGTAACCACATTATATAAGTAATGAAAGTAATGTAAAATTTGTAAAATTTCTAAATGAAATCATTCCGAACTTTTGGACAAGTTTTCTTTCCCCAAATTTTTAAAGGTGGAACCTAAGTAAATAAGTAATGTAAAATTTGTAAAATTTCTAAATGAAATCATCCCGAGTACCATCTGGTTTTATGAATTAACAAAATATAAAATAGCTGATTATTTTCTGTTTCTAGTAATCAAATGATACTCTATGTAATGTGTCTGCTACTTCAACGGCTATCATCACTTTAATTTCATTGTGAATGCTTGAACAACAAGAAAACATTTAAATAAGTTCAATTAAATATTTTTTCAATGATGTACTCTTTATTCCGATGCAATCCTTTCGCCCGCGTGGTGCAGTGGTTAGAGCGTCTGCTCTACACTAGAGTGGCGAAGGAGTTGATCCGTCCGACGTGGTTTTGATTTCCACAATGGGATATTAACACCGGTAACCAACAGAAAATAAAATGCTCTTTATTATTTAAAAAAAACGCAACATGCTCTATCTTACAACAAATACTTCAAAGCCAGATTGTATGTATTTGAAGGCGTTGGTTTTACACCGATAGCTGATATAAATGTATCGTTCAAAGGAGAAAAAAAGTATTATACTTATCTAGTTTTTTTTAATTAAAAAAGATCTATTTTGTTTAAAAAAATAATAGGGTGGACGTGTACATAATTTGGGGCATTCAAAATTTTGCGTACTCACTGGATAAGGAGTTGTTGACGTAATTCTAAATTAGCGCTACACTTGTCCGTTCAGTGTTTTGTAAATGTAAATAATTTCTTAACGGTATTCACGGATTAGCGCATTGCTGTCTGCGCCAAAGCCACCAAAATATGAAACCCACTTTTTAAAGTAGACATACAGTAATTACAGCGCATGCCAATGTTTTAACACAGCATACTGTGATTCAAAACAAAAATATTGGAGTTGGTCACGTTTAAGTATCGATAGAATATATTTAATGCAACATATGGAGATAGCGAACAGTATTCCAGATCAAAATTCCTTAAAACAAATAGAAGCAGAGAAACACGGACCTCCAAAACATCAGCGGTGGGATCAGGTGCCATGGAGGAGTGAGCATTCCCTGCCAAACGGTCACAACCGCCGTGTGCTCTCCGTCATGACCGGCAAACAACAAAAAATCGTCATCAATTCAGTGAATGAATAATGGACCATTATTTAGTACAAAAACGTCAGTCAGCACCCGACGTAATGGTAAATTGTATTTGTTGACAGATAAATCAGATATTGATATATTTACATAAACCTTTTTTCAACAATACTTACTCTGTGTGCCCTGTCTGTTTTGTTAAAACAGAAACCTGGTACCTCAAAGATAACAATTCCTGATTTTGACTTCCCAGCTGAGATTTGAGTGAGTTCATCTCCTGTTTCAGATGTTCGATCTGGGACTGTAGAACTTGTGGATCACCCAAGAGGAATATTGTGGACTAAAAACATTACAGTTGATTCAACTGGAGATACACATGTAAGGGAAGTATGCATCTTATCTTTACTCAAACAGAAATCCTTAAATTTATCCATTAATAGGACATTTATGATCTTGAAATTTGTGATAAAGACATCTCATTCTCTTGAGGGTGACAATGTGGTTACTTGTATGCTTGATTTAAGGTTTTCTGTTAGCTTTGGCTCTTGGATATACCCTTTAGTTCAATCGGTAGAGTACTAGACTGGCATGGCAGAGGTCGCGAATTCATTCAGAAAGTAACATAATTCACCAATCACCTTACTTTTACTTTATGTAAAGTGTAAACCATTCTCGTAAAAAGACATGACTTGTGTATATAATTTTTAATAAATAAAAAAATACATTGTAAATTAATTTGATCAGAAAAAATGTTTCTGATAGAACCTTGCCGAAGTACGGTAAAATCAAATATTTTCATGGGGTAAACTTTTCAAGGTTTGAGGGAAAAAAGATATTTTCTGTGAATCCTAGACCCCCCTAAATATGTTTGCATCTCGCAAGACATATGTTTTTTTCATTTGTTAATTAATTACAAAGTTAAATGATCTGACATTTATTACGAGTCTGCTTCCTCTCTTTTATATTTGGATGTTTACTGACTACAGACTATATAATTAAGGTCAACTAATTTCTAAATCCTATGATAACATGGATAAGCAAAACGTACAATGTAGTAATGTTCTGTTTTCACCTGGATCATATAGGCCTAGTTTGAACCTCAAGAATGTGCTCCGTGTAATATTATTTTATAAACAAAGCAAACTATTTTGTATTGCCTCATGAGCGGCTGAAGAAGTATTTACATGAGTTTCAGGGTAGCAATGTTTTCCCTTCTAAGATAGAAATGTAATTTCTAAGAGGTCAGAATTATTCTTTTCTAAGTGTAGCTACATCTTTTACAATTCAATGCATTTTAAGAATTAGAAATGTTTACTTTTCTGAAAACAGTTGAAACTATATCATAAAGTTTTTGAATGAGTTTTTTAAAAAATATCATAATTTAGCATTGTATACAACTGATCTAAATATCTGAACCTGCCGCTATCAATCAAATAGCAAAACTGCTGAATGCTGTCATTTTCAAATCATGTTTAATATTTTGTCCGTTTCACAACAAAAAGCATTTTGTACCAGCTTTTGAAATACGCAGGAAAGGAATCTCAATGTCAGTGAATTTTACGTTAGAAACCTCTTCTTTCAGCTTTATGTGCTATCCGATTCAGTTTGCCTGGAAATGTGATCTTTTCAACAGTTTTCATCTATTTTTGCAACAACAGTGTTAAAGAACTTTTTTAAAAAAAAATTCTTGCACAACTAAAAAACCAAATTTATGATAAGACCAATAACTTTGTTTGGACTTAATCATATAAATTGAGTATAATTACATAACATCTAAATCTACTCAAATGCATAAGAAGACATTTAATTGGCACTTTGTCTTGAAAAGTTACCTGTACGTTTTTTCAGTTTTGATAATATACAGAAATTGTGATATAAGATTTTAAACTTGTTGCTTTACTGCGGGATGCAACCTTGTAAATTATACTAACCATTTATACGTATATATTAAAGACATAAATGTAGGGAATGTTTTGATAATTTGTAAAAGTAAATATATCTACTGTATAAAAAGAGTCCTACCAGCATTTTTGTAAAAAGTGACTTGAAAATAATTATATGCTACGAGATTCAATAAAATAGACTAAAACGAATAAAAAATATATTAAAATCTATTTTGCGCAAACAACACAGCCAACAAGAACATTGTTCTCATATGGAGGACAAGGGAGAGAACCACACACGGTTTTCACAGGATAAAACAACCTTCCGTTATCGTCACGTCTAGATCCTTCGATGAAATCCGGATCATCGTCCAGACAAAGGTATTCTGTACTTTCATAGTCATGCCAACTGGATGTCAGGAAACCAGAATACTGTTTTCGCCAGGTCACCGGGCATGAATGTTTTCCGGAGATCATGATGGTGGAAGACGCCATTTTGGCACGACAAACGGCACACGGAACATCTTCCTGTATGTGGACGCGGTGGATGGAAAATTGGTATTCTGCTCCATACAGGTGCCCGTAGTCATCACCGCTAATGACCGAAATACCATATGGTAGTCTTTCTGGATCGTGAGGAAGACAAAGGGTGTTTGCACCACCTCCTTTTTCTGAGAAACTTTTTCCACCGGTAAATCCTGAATTAAAAAAAAAATAAACTGCAGACTTTTCTTGAAAATAGTTTCAATTGTAAAAAGGATATGTAGATAACGAACAGTATTCAATATCAAAGTCCATAAATAATACAAAATAGGAGCAGAGCAAACACGGACCTCCGAAAAACCAGAGGTGGGATCAGGGACCATGGAGGAGTGAGCATCCCCTACTGACCAGACACCCCGACGTGTATTCCTTGTCATGATCGTGAAATAACGGAAAAATTCGGCGTCATTTAAGCGTATAAAAAATGATCTAATAATTGATATGAAAAACGTCAGTCAATATTTCACTCAGTGATTAATTGTATTTGCTGACAAGGTCATTGTATCGATCATAGAACTTACGAAATGATGACTTTAAACGAAACTGCTGATATTCTTGTTTCATCAACTTTCTTGTCAATAATTTACCTCGTTTTAGAGATTGTTCATACGAAGAGCATACTCCTAATTATCAACTGAGATATATATATATACTACGTATGCTAGTGATGAAGGTATATTGCTGCACAAGTAAAGGAGGTAGACGATAGAAAAGTTAAAGTCATCACGTTTATCATATAAATTGGTTGCTAGATTACCATTAACGTCTTTTTAAAGTAAAATATCTAAGTATAAAAAAGATGTGTCAGACTCTGTGGAATCTTTTATCTCAGGCTCTCCTGGATATATCGTATCGACGTAGGAATGGAAATTACCATTGTTGATTGACAATACGTCGTCGATATATCTTCGTCGATATATCTTCAAGTTCAGTTGAAGGCCACAGCAAGTGTTTTCTTCTTTTAACGCATAAGATTTTGCATAAAATCTACTTCATATGAATACAAAAATAGGTCTGCTAATAACGGAGCGCAAATGGTTCCCATTGGAATTCCAATAGATTGTTGGAAGACCTGGTCTCCAAAAACCACCTAGATATTGTCAATCAGAAACTCAAGCATCTTCTTGCTGTCAACTTCAGGATTTTCTATATCTCTCAATTAATTGATTCACAAAGCTTTCTAAATCGATGTAAATTATTGACAAGCAAGTTGGTGAAACAAGAATATCAACAGTCTCGTTTAAAGTCATAATTTCGTAAGATCTATGTTCGATACAATGACCTTTTCAGCAAATACAATTTATCATTGAGTCAATTGCTGACTGACGTTTTTCAAACCAATTGTTAGTCCATTTTTATACACTGAATTGACGAAAGTTTTTTTCCGTTATTTCACGATCATGACAAGGAACAGACGGCGGGTGTGACCGGTCAGCAGGGGGTGCTCACTCCTCCATGGCACCTGATCCCACCTCTGATGATTCGGAGGTCCGTGTTTACTCTGCTCTTTTTTGTATTGTTTTATGGACTTTGAGATCGAATACTGTTCGTTATCTCCATATCCTTATTCCCACACGGCCTCTGATCCCACCTGTACATTTAGTAGCTGTTTTTAGTCGACACTAAATTTGTTTTGCTTTAATTGACATTCTGAATACTTGCAATCTTCATACAATGTTTTTTATCTGCTCTTGTTCATTTGTTGAATGAAATAATGATAGTTTTGTCTCATCTACTAAATTTGTGCAGAATGCTTTTTTTTGGGTTAATTTTTTAAAAAGAGTTTCACCCGGTCTAGTTAAATATTTGATACTTGAAATATGTTATATGCTTAGCAGTCACGCTCACCTCATGCATCTTTCCAAATAAACTTTAAATATTTTGATAAACATTTATATTTTTGTTTGATTTTGTAGTCATTCAAGAGGAATGTACTATTCTACTTCCTCTTGGGCCATCCTTAAAAAAA
Organism: Saccostrea cuccullata; assembly: GCF_032062105.1. Taxonomy (NCBI): domain Eukaryota; kingdom Metazoa; phylum Mollusca; class Bivalvia; order Ostreida; family Ostreidae; genus Saccostrea; species Saccostrea cuccullata. The sequence continues at coordinate 23,616 of NW_026918140.1, forward strand.
TGTTTGTTTGGAATTGCCGCCTGAAAGGTTTCAGACACAGGATGGAGGGAGGGAAATTATTTTTTTTTTAATTAAAGAAAAAAAATTAATTTTTGATAAAAGTTTCTGTAAATAGTAAATACATTTTCTGACTTTTAAAAAAAGTATCACTACCATCAACAAAAAATTCTAATTTTACCTAGATCTGACACTATATTTCAGTGTTTTTTTTTTTGGGGGGGGGGTGCATGTCATACATGTAATGGGCAAAAAAATTGATTAAATAAAAAAAATCTTGATCAATAAAATTTTTTTCAGGAGGGGGCAATTTTAACGAGGCGGGAGGCAATTCCAAACAAACTATAATTTTATTTTAGCCTTGTGCAAATATATACTACTTTACCCTAATACCCGTAATATATTATTTTTTGCACGCCGTATCTTTCATAACAAAATTGAATAATTGAATGCTTAGACAGCAATATTCCTAACGGGATAAATAAAAATTACCTTTGTAAATCATTTCGGTGCCATTCACATTCGGACAGTTATTCTTTCCCCAAACGGTAAAGGTAGCACCTAAAAGTTTTTGAAAAATCATGCATGATAATTGAATTGATACTGAATTTTGAAACAAATGTATTTAATGCATTGAGAGCCTGTTTGATATAATATGTTTGAGACATGCTTCTTGAAGTTTCTTGTTATTGAAAAATCTTATCATGATTTAAAAAAAAAAAAATTCTATTTTATGCAATGCCTCGAAAATTGTCATTTGATTTTTAAAAACAAATTACCACGGTCGTTAGATTGCTGAGTAAGAGCGAAGATCTGACCCCTCAAGGACGATATTTCATTATTCTGGCTGGCCAGCTGAGATTTAAGGGCGTTTATTTCCTGGTCTGTAGTGGTTTTTAAGATGTTCACTTCTTGTAGAAGATGTTGGATTTGGGATTGAAGAACCTGCGGATCATTCAGGAGTAGTCGTTCCTGTCTTTCCAACCCACGACATAACTGCACAATCAAACTGCATAGTAACACGGACGGTAATTTACAACCCTTAAACATGGCTGATTAGTAGTTGTGAATTATATTGGAGACATTATATTTTTATCTATAAGACATAATTTACTAGAACTTCCTTATCGTCAACCCAATGACATAGATATGAGTGCACTGAAATATATGCTATCACAATATTAAAATATCTATAAACAAGATCAGCTATGTAATACATTTTTCTTGCTCTTTTTCGACTCAGAGTAAAAATATTCGTTGGTAGGTATGTGAGAATTTTACTTTCCTAGAGAGTTTAAACTTCAATTTAAATTCAAATTTCAAAATCGAGTTAAAATCTGTGATCCGGAATTAATAAAAAAAATAATTGCTCTCTGAAGGTTTAAAAATTGAGTGGACTATTTTTTAAAAAGTCGCTTGGAAAGGGTAACTAAACAATATTTTCTTTTCAAGCTAGTCTTGTACACTTTTTATATTCTATTTTTGAAAACCTTTTTTTTACAAAAAGACAAACATTGAGAGAGAGAGAGAGAGAGAGAGAGAGAGAGAGAGAGAGAGAGAGAGAGAGAGGAGAGAGAGAGAGAGATGATTAAGAAAATATATCAGTTAATGGTCTCCAGCTTTCATCAAAAGATTCTTTTTCATTATTTTTATAAGATATATATTTTTGTAATTCGTATATTGTCTTAATAGAGGATATCAAACCACCTAAGGAGATGTTTCTGTTTGTACATTTGTACAGATAGATATAATGTTATATTTGTAAGGCAATAATATTTTTAAGTTGATCAGTTTTCTTCACAGAGCCCTATAAAAATTCTTTTTTTGAAAAGGTTATAGAAGTGCGGATTTTATTAAAACAGTAGTTTGCAAAATTCTCTAATAGAGACTGAACATGTTCACATTCCCACAACAAATATTCTATTGTTTCAGTTTCTTTTTACAGAAGGTACATTTTTTATCATCAGTTTGATTAATTTTGTGTAGGAGGGAATTTGTCGCAAGTATTTTATGGTTTATTCTAAATTGAAACCACTGAAGTTTGGTGTTTTTTGTAATTTTGAATGGAAGTAAATAAATTATCTCCCATTCACCATTGCTCATGTCAAATATTCTATTCCAAGAGATTTTACCCAATGGTTCAATTTTTTGTTGAATAAGTATTTCATATAAATCATGTGATTTCTTTGCGTTCAGGAGCGAATAAACATTATCTGGGATATATGGGTAAGCTATCTATGATAAGTTATTTTGATCTCTGTTTATCTTTCTTAGCCATTCTAATGTAGATGCCTTAATGCCACTATATTCAAGAAAATGTGTTTTTATCCCGTATTTCATATATAGATCATTCAAACTCATATATGTCCCATCTTCATTGAGTATGTCATTTATACATAAAATGTTACAAGAGAACCATTTTTTATAGAAGAATGGCTTTTTGTTAATGTTAAATTTTTTATTATGGAATAATGGTTCTAAAGAAGTAAGTGTATCATTTTGTAATGATTTGTCCCAAAAGCTTTGCCATGCATGTAACACGTCCTTCCAAAAATTATTTTTTAAATTATTGATCTTTTTGACAACATACTCTCGCCCATAACATACAATTTTTTTAATGTCAATATCTAAAAAGGAGTCTAACCCATTGTCCCGCAGTAATAATTTTTTCATCCAAACTAGTTTTAAGGACATAATGAACTCTCTTATACTAATCATCTTAAAGCCCTCTTCTTTGTAATTCATTACACATTTTTTTTTTCATTTTAGTCTTGAAATATTACTTCCCATTACAAAAGTATAAAAAAGATTTTCTAATTCTTTCATTTGAATTTCAGAGGGACTTGGGAGAGATGCAAAAACATGATTTAAAGTTGGCAATAAAAGAGTTTTTAGAACCATCAGACGACCAAGAGGAGTTAAATTTCTCCTGTTCCAGTGTTGCATTAATTTTTTTATATTACTTATTTTTGATGCACAATTAAGCATAAATATATTTTTTAAATCTGTGTCAAAATCAATGCCTAATAATTTAAAAGTTATTTTCTCCACTCTAACATATGATCTGTACTTAGGGTATCGATGCTGCCTTTTTGGGACCCAATCCAGACTACTTGAGTTTTTCTGTAATTTATATGCAAGCCTGACATATTCGCAAATCTTTTAAGAGTGGTGAGACTTGTTTGGAGTGATCTTTCACTTCCATCTAATATTAAGAAGTATCATCTGCCAACATACTTAACTTTTTTTTCAGTATTCATAAACCGAATCCCCTTTATATTCAAGATATTTTATTTCTTCTACAAGTTTTTCTTATTATTGCTTTGTTAGTTTCTTTTTGTATGAGGAATAGGAAATACATTTTCCTCTCATTTCCATGAGTAGGGTTTCTAAAAACAATTGATCATTTATTGTAAAGACTAATTCTTCATCATTAATTTGCTGTACACTTTTTATGTCTAACTGTTATTGAGTTACTGATAAACATTTATAAAATAAACGCATAAGAAAAAAATAATAATTTACCACTGTTGCTTTTTAATCATTTGTCTTTTTTATTTCAGGAATTAAAAAGATCTTGTTTGAAGAAAGTTTGCGCTCATGTGTTTTGTGTTTGTTGTTTTACAACGTTTTATCATAAGGTCTACATGGTGCATAATCTACAGTTTTTTTTAAATGTACAGGTGAATTTGTGAAACAAACAAATGTGAATTTTCAGGGTCTTTAGTTTCATTTTTTGAAACAAAATATTTTTTTCAAAGTTTAAAGTGTTTAAGAAGATTATTGCGTAGTTTGCTTGGGAAAACAGTTTATTTTAGGTCACTTCTTAATGAATGTAAACGACATTCTTATGTAACTTCACGATACAGACTCCTTCATTCATAATCAACAAACGCGTAATTGATTAGAAAGTTTAAACAACCCGTTTGAAATTAAGGATAAAGTTTGGAATTTAAGGTGTTTCATTTACTTAGACATGCAAACTTCAACACACAGCTATTTCTGGAACAATTCTATCCTAAATCATTATGTTCCCCAAACGAAGTTGGGGAACATATTGTTTTTACTCTGTTTCTTATTAAGGTCTTCCGTCTTCAGCGGAAGACCTTTCTGTTATTCTTAGGTTTCTTTTCCACAGTTTTTATTATTTTTTTTCTTACATATTTTGTGCACGCGAGTTCTCGAAAACGCCTTGATCGATTTTCATGAAACTTTCAGGAATGATAGAACATCAAAAAATCTAGATATATATTTTTTTGTTTTGATGACGTCACTTCCGGTTCGGAGATTTCTGCGATTTTGTCATTTTTAGAGGGTCACTTTGTCCGGCAATGTTCTCAAAAACCATTGAAGATAGAAGTGTGAATTTTTGAGGGATGCTAGAGCAAACTTTGGAGAAGTGCCTTTTGTATATCACAACTACCGGAAGTACGAAGCGCCGACGCTCGCTATGGCCCGAAAATAGACCTATCGCGAATTTCAAAATTTTTAACATCTTTTCTACGATAGCTTTATACCTGGAAATATTTTGTTAAAACATATAGAACAAAAGAAGTGTAGAATTCCAAGATCTTTCAAATGATATCTTGTAAAAAGGGCTGGCCCCTTAAATTAAGGGCCTAGAGGGGTCAAAAGATTTTTCTTTATATCTCAAAAAGTATCGAGAATTTGTAATACATCAAAGAAGCAAAGTTGTCCAAAATGTTAAGCTTAATCTTTTGGCGTCTTCAAAATACGTCCGGCGTCGTCACTTCCGGCAAAACCGGAAGTGGTCGGAAAACGCGTATTTTTGCCGAGCTTGGAAAGTTTTTGGGTAACATATGTCTCTGGGAGCATAAAAATTAATTTTCCGTCCGTCGTCGTCACTTCCGGTCAAACTGGAAGTAGCAAAAAATGGCTTATTTTTGCATTAATTAACATAGGTTTAGATGATTCAACCCATTTTTTGGCGTTAATTCTCATTTTTGTTAAAAATGAAAGGTACTTCCGGTCGAACAGGACGGAAGACCTACTCGTTGCTTTGCAACGAGCTTTGCTCTAGTTATTATTATTTTTCTTCTTCTTCTTCCTGGGTACTTTTTTGTCCGGGAATGATCTTGTAAACTGTTCATCCGATGTAGGTAAAATATTTTTAGGGTAAGTAGACATGTTATGAAGATTTGCGGAATGAAGGTCATTTTGCCCGCACGTGCTTGCAAGAGCGTGCACGTGCAACACGTAAAATGACCAATATAATCGATATAGCGGCAACGTTTTTATTTTTTGATGAATTGCTTTGAAACTCATAATAAGAGGATATATTAGTAGTATAGACATGATGACATGGTCAAAATAGCAAGATCTCACGCGCTTGCACGTGCGCTTCGCTCTGATTGGCTGAAACTAAAGTCTCAATATCTTTCTTGTTTCTTGACATAATCCTTTGAAACTTTGAACATAGTCCTACATTATAAAGATCTACAGCCTGATATATAAGAATTTTCAAGAAAGCATGCGCATGCACGTGTGCTGCAATCTGATTGGCTGAAACTTTATATAGCTATAACTCCCTTGGTTTTCAACCAAACAGGATGGAATTTGGAACATAGATTAGATATAATGGACTTCTACAAGAAGGTATGGTCACCATGCACATACATACACATGCGTGTACGTGCGCTGCAATCTGATTGGCTGAAACTTTAAACAGCTATAAGTCCCTTGGTTTTCAACCAAACGGGGTGGGATTTAGAACATAGATAGATGTAATGGACTTTTACAAGAAGGTATGGTTACCATGCTCATGTATGCACATGCGTGCACGTGAAATGAGTAAAATCAAAAATACACTTGAATGAGCGTATTTTTTAATACTTTTGGATTAAATACTTTAATATTTAGTATATTTAAATATATAGATTGTATAGGCAAGATGATATGGTTATTACGCACATGCATTCACATACACATGCGTGCAATGCTAAAATTTGAATGAACTTGGTACACTTCTGGGTAAACGTTGGTAAAGTCTCAAATGCATCGAGTTTGTCTTATTTAATGAAGTTTACAGGGAATATGGCACCAAAAGGGAGTTGGGGAGCGTTTGGGGAACATCTGTAACGGTCCCCGTTACAATTAGCACTAGTTTGACTTGATATTGTTCTCAAATGTTCAATGTATTACTTCGAATTAGAAAAATGAGTGTTTAAATTACGAATAAGGTTTAACTCAAGCATTTTTTTGGAATGGAAAATACATGCACTTTAAGGAAAATATAAAGAAACAAAGTTCCTTTAATGTTTTTCTCTCATTTTTGATCATTCAAGATTGGTCAACAAGCCCAAAACATTTTGCATATCCAATGAAAGAAAGTGAAGGCATTGGACAGCGATCAATGTCAAAAACAATTCAAACAGTAAAATTCAAGAGAACATGGCGTGAATATGGACTCCTGGAAATCGGGTTTCTAGGAGAGTAAGCATCCCTTGTTGATCGTTCACCACGCCATGAGGACTATGTAATTATTCAGGTAGACAGAAAATTCAGTCAAAATTAGTATAAAACAAATACTTGCAAATTGGTATGAATCCCAAATTGCGACCAAGTGATAACTCATATTTTCTGATACGTTCATTATAATGACCATGCATCGAATTGACGAAATCTAGATTTAAAACGAGATCCATTTAATATCATCTTACACATGCATGTGTAGGTAGCCCGTAAAGTGATTTCCTGATAGTAGTACAACAACTGAATCACTTTAGGTAAAAATAATATATTTATTATAAACAATTGATTGGAGAAATACAACAAAATCAGGGAGCTCTCAAATCATGGCCTGCACCTGGCTTGGCGGAAACGCGGGAAGAGAGCGAGATATAGGCTTCCGAGCCCGAACCCAATTCCAAATTAAAAACACCCCCCAAATACACTACATTCCCCCCCATTTTGTGGAGGAATGTCCCAATTCCGACAAAGTGGAGGCCATTTACAATATAAAATCACATAACACTTTTACACAAAAAAGATAATTACCTCCTGTAATGTACAACGAACAAGCTAATTACATGATAAAATATTCACAAAATATCTTTTAAACATTGACTGTCCAAATCATGATCACGATTGGCTCTATACAAAGAAACAGTTCTCCACAGTTCTTCCTGACCATCTGCTACTGGCGGTATTGGCGAACACGCCAGCACGGATCCTCCCTGGACTTCAAACACAGGACATCATCAGAAAATCTAGACTAGGACAGCAAGCATCAACTTAATCATAAAGGCAAAGAGTCACCTGATAATAGCCCCGCTCTAAGAGCAAGGGGCATGAATCTAGCATCTAACTAGTCTGGTGGAATCGATTCCTCAAGCCCAGTACAATGACACTTTGTGGTTGTGCACATTGTTTGCCCCGGGCCTGCAGGGGCCTGGGGTCTATTCAGCGGCTCTGACTTGTCCTTACCAATGCCCGTAAGTCGTTCCGGGCACTCACGACGGAAATGCCCAGGCTGATGGCATTTAGAGCAACAACCTCTCCGGCGGTTTTGTTTGCGTTTCCAGGGGAAATCCTGTCCCTTGCCTTTGGGGTCTCTTTGGTCATGCCTACCTCCTGACTTGACACCTGAATTTCCCCTCTGTGGCTTCCAATTTTTGGTCTTCCAGGACCCCTTACATGGAGCTTGTGGGGGAGACTTTTTCTCCACGCCTGACGGTGTACTGCCTAACGAGACAGAGCGCACAACTCTGTGTTGAGGCGTAAGGGCTTGACGGCTTAGCTGGTAAGTCTTTACTCTCCTCACAGCCTCATCCAAATTAACAGGGGGGCTGTCGATTAGCCGTCTGCCTGCGCGCACATCCGTGCAGCCCATCGCAAACCGCAGGACTGCTTGCTCCTGGAGCACTTGTCCCGATACTCTAGCCCCTAGAGCGCGTTGCGCGGTTTCCATGACACGGTCACCCCACTGCTCTAGACTCTCGTCAGTCCCTTGAGTCATGGAGTTAAACTCCACTTGCGATGCGGCCTGCAATGTACCCTTTCCGAACCGTTGCTCGAATCGAGATGCTATCTCTTGAAAAGTCATATGCTCACCCCGTGAGGAGAGCAGGTAGAAATATCTCAGTGCTGGTCCCTCTACGGAGACACTGAGAGCCAACAGACTATCATCATCATCCCACCTATAATAGCGAGCCAACGTTCTAAATTTAGCGTAGAACAGACCCCACTCAAGGTCTCCAGTGTACCTAAGACTCTTGGCCTCTGCAGGGATAATACGCCAAAATCCTAGCGAGTCACTACGAGATGAATCCAAGAGTATTCCAGGGCCCCCTAAGGGAGAACTTTCCCTGCCACAGAGAGGTGCAACTGATACATTACTCTCCTTTGGCCCAAGCTCCACAACTGCACTCCCCAAAGTGACCACTGGCAAAGCCTTTATGCCTTTCTGACCCCTATCATACATCTGCCCCGATGCAGAACATGAGTGACTCAGAGTCCCGGGGGATTCCCTATTTGCATTTTCATATGCCTCCTGAGGCATAGCGTAATCGGACTTAACCGGAGTTAATGGAACTTGAAAACTAGAGAGGGGATCCCCCCAGGACACTGCCCCCTTACTGGTGTGTGACTGAGTCCTCATGATTGAGGGATGACTACCCCCATTCCCCTGACCAACACTCTGGCCAGGGGAAACCCTCAATGGATTACCGCCATACCCACTTGAAAACAAGACTCTACACGGCCCCTCATTATTTCTCTGTCCCGATTGGCCCCCATATGAGAATACTACACTAGTGCTTGTACATGTAACCTGGGTGCTGCTGGGTACACTAGTTACACAGGTCGAACCACCCGACCTGGGGTTCCCTGTGGGGCTACTCAATGAGGTTACATTGTGCCTACTCACTGCAGTGTTCCTGTTTTTCTCCCTTGCATGAGATTCCAGGGAGTGGTTATCCCCTGACTTCCCTACCAGGATCTGGGTCAGTTGGGCTAATTGGGTCTGAACTCCCTTTAACCATGCCAGAACCTGATCACTGCTCGGAGTAACCCCCAAGCTTTGATGTGGTCCACCCCCAGCTGTCCCAATGTCAGTGGCTGTATCCATACCCCGCCTATCATTAGTCTCCAGGGTAAGGGACATGTCTACCTCCCCAACCACAGTATTATTCTCACCCCCTCTACTGCCCGAAGTGCCAAATACTGGTGGTCTGAACGGAGTTAACCCAGATATTTGGTCTGCCCAACCCGGTTGAGAGCCACCCCGTGCATTTGCATTATGCCCCTGGGCCCATGCCAAACCACCCGGCCTAGCTACCTTGCCCCCCAGGACACCCATGCCACTCATGCGCTCAGGACTCTTAACCTGACCAAATAATTTTTTCTTCTCACTCATAACTCAGGGACAACTGACAACAACTAAAGATCAGCCCGACTTACTGCCCTACATGTAATACACTAATATATCACAATACAACTCACACAGAAAAATTGATTCACAAAAATACATAATCCAATCACTGATTTCTTGCAAATTTCATAACCTGATTCCATTCACCGCCGAAATAATTAATTTAAAACCATAATCACCTCCACGTGGCCTGACCGCGCGGCGTCCCCTGAGCGCCGCTTCGGTCTCGTAAGACCGTCAGAAATCCTACCGGCGACGCCAATAAAGTGATTTCCTGATAGTAGTACAACAACTGAATCACTTTAGGTAAAAATAATATATTAATTATAAACAATTGATTGGAGAAATACAACAAAATCAGGGAGCTCTCAAATCATGGCCTGCACCTGGCTTGGCGGAAACGCGGGAAGAGAGCGAGATATAGGCTTCCGAGCCCGAACCCAATTCCAAATTAAAAACACCCCCCAAATACACTACACCCGCCTTGATTTTAAAACTCGCTCTACACTGAGCATGCTCTAGATCTTGTGTATCGAATTAGTTAGGAGAAATATGTTAGGAGATCAGAAAACTCGGTTCACGATAGAGGATGTAATTAATTGCCTAGCAGTTATTAGGAAATATTTCCATCAATATTTGACTTTATGATATGATCATTTGCTGACAAGGTGTTTGCATCGACCATAGAAATTGCGAAATGATACCCTGTTTTAGAAATTGTTTGTAAGTAGAACATATTCTTGTGTATTGCCACAACTGAGATATATAGCCCCTAATGAAGATAAAAAGTTTATTATGATAATAACCGAGTGAATTTTGCAACTGAAAAAATGAAGTAATCAAATCTTTATTGAATTTATGATATGCTTTATAATCTTTGTTAGTTAGGCCACCACTAACGTCTTGTCCTAGGAAATTATCTAGACATGAAAAAGATATCTCAAACATTGTAGTATTTCAAGATCACTGGAGTTTATCTAGTCGCCGTATGAATAACAATTTTTTTATTGAAACGTTGTCTATATATATATATATCGACATTGAAGCCACAACAAGTGTTTCATCTTATCATGTTCTAGAATCTGAGTGAAATCAGCTTCATATGAAATCAGAAAATGAGTCAGTTTAATAGGGGAGCAAAAGGTACCCTTGGATATTCCCAGAAATTTTTGAAAGACCCGGTCTACAAAAACTACATACATTTGTAGATATTGTCAATCAGGATAACAAGGATCTTTTTAATATGAATTTTACATAAACTGTACCCGTGTCTTTAATCAAATAATGTGTTTAAACAAAATAATTTTCAAAAATAACCAAATCTTTTAACTTTTTTTGAGTTGTGAAGTCGAACACGTATATGCTAAAATTCTGAGCGGTATTCAAATCCTTTAATTTTTCTTGAATGATTCTATTTTTATTCACAGACTATTACAACACGTAAAAAGGCAAAAAAAAAAAAAAGAAGAATTAAGAAAATAAAAAATATTGCAAATAAATATGTAAAAATTTCAGACCATATTTAATTCGCTGACAAAATATATTTTTTGAATAATTGTTCTCGTTAAAGGACCGGGGATTCCTCAGTGAAACAGAATATTTGGAATTTTTCAGAACTTGCGTATATGATAAAAGTATCAAACTCGTGAAAAATTTATTAAACCTAAAACCTTAGAAAATAGTCAAATAAGATTAGCACAATTGTTCATCGCAGTCTAAATACAATATATGCATTTGTTTTATCTTCGTGGACACCGTTTACTTAATAGGCGTTTATTAAAACATTTACATGCAATGTTTTGTTGTGAACGTCTCCGACTTTTTTTTACAGACTATAAAGTTGTTAATGAATATTAAAGAAACTTGATTGCTTTAACATCTCTAAGACATTATTTTGCAGCAAGTGTTCTATAAAGACATGTGTATAACACCAGTCTCGGACACATGTACGGTACTTTATTTAAAGTGTATTGATATATTGATTTGCATGATTACAGTCTTTTACATGGCTTTTCCTTTATTCTACATTACCCAGTAATTTCACAAAGGAAAAAGTTGTTAAGGGTGATAATATTGATATATTTACTGAGTGAAAAACAAACCTTTTAAAAAAATTAAATATATATATTTAAGATATTTCTTTTATTAAAAAGATAAAATAAAACGAATATAAAAATATAAATATCCAAACAATGCATAAATAGATAAAAAAGTGTAAAAAAAAATCATAGAATAGAATCATAGATGTTAATCATTTTTAAAGTCAACACATATCTTGTCTATCGGACTGAATATTCTTGGTTTTCCGTCAGAAGCGCGTTGACATCGACTTTGGAAGACCACGCGTTCGTCCTTACATACGACAAATTCTGGTGATCCCTCTCGCCCTTTCCACGGATTCAACCCATCCGGTGATCCTTTACAGCTGGGAAATCGCACGTGACACGGAATACAGTGAGCTGATTTGCATTGATTTTCTTCATATTCACCTGAAATAGAAACAGGCTAGAGGTAACAAATTGTATGCAATAATCATGGCTCGGTTTAAAATTCTTAGCAATTCATTATCTTATACTACATAGTAATCGAAACATGAATTACAATATTAAGAAAATTGTAAGATTGGATATTTTTCATTGTGTCACATTTTGAAAATTGGAATTGGTCTATCATTATTATTAGTTAAAGAGAGCTACTTACATGCATCTTTAGGTTCGTATCGATTTCCACACTGAACTGTGCTGTAGTGGTGGCATCTCTGAGATTTCTCATCGAACAGAAGTGGATAAGGACATTCCTTGACCCTTGACTGAGCTGTCTTTCCCGACGGTGACTTTTTTGTTTCACAGTCCTTATATTTAGCACAGCTATTAGCATCAACGAACTTCTCGTCAGAATGCAACGCACAGATTCCTTGAGTTTTTTGGAGTATCTTTACACCTAGAAACAGAACCATAAATGTTTAAATTTATCATTAGTTTACTATTACAGTGCTAACTTCGTCCTTATAATGACAGTATTTTAGCCCATTTACGAAAATAAGAAATGCCCCTCTTACATGTATCTTGTGTTGATCCTCTTGGAACACACGATCGCGTGGTAGGGTTAATTACGTAATCCTCTGGACACTTAAACAGAAACTCGTGTCCATCTTTAACGATATAGAATTTAGTGCAATCTTCTGGATCCACCCTGAAATCTAAGTCTGTTCTCTGTAGGGTTGCTGAATCTGCTAAAAACCAGAATGTCGCATAAAAGATCGAAAATAAAATTGCATTCATGACTTGTCTAACACCAGTAGAAAGTTTTAAGAAAGCAATCTTTCGATTCTGATGAATTTCAAATTTGATTACCCATCTGGATGTCTACACATAATATATATAAGAATATACATCCCACGTTATTTGCAGGTTTGTGAGGCGTGTGGTTAGCGAATAAATGATTTTTGTTTATTAAGTGAGTAGGTGCTACTTATAGAACCAATGAAAGGATGAGTAAGTGTTCACTCTCTTTTGCTAATGAAAGGGAACTGTGAAATTCCGACTCTGTTAATTTTTCACCTTGTATACCAGTGTAGGAATTTTAGGTGTTTTCTTTTTATCGGCACGATTTTGGCCACGTTGATAATGGTCTATTTATTGACTCCTTGGTCTCTCAGTTTGTTTCCGCTGTCTTGAAATTTGAAAATTACAATCTTTGTTTTTATGTCATCATTTCATAAGTTCTATGGTCGATGCACTGACCTTGTCAGCAAATACAAATTTATCATTGAGTCAAATGCTGACTGACCTTTTTTTATACTAATTATTAGTCCATAATTCATACACTGAATTGATGACGGATTTTTTTCTTTTATTTCCCGATCATGACAGGGAGCACACGGCGGGTGTGACTTGTCGGCAAGGGATGCTCTCTAGTCCATGACACTTGATCCCAACTCTGATGTTTTGGAGGTCTGTGTTTGCTCTGCTCTTATTATACCCCCCGCTTGAAAAGCGGGAGGGTATATAGTAATCGTTAATTCCGTCAGTCCGTCTGTACGTCCGTCCGTCCGTCCGTCTGTTACGCTTTGGGGTACCCAACTCTTATCCACAACTCCTCTCATACCACTGAATGAAATTTGGTGAAACTTTCACAGAATCTTTATTACATATTGCCATTGTACACCTCCTATTTCACTTTTTGATCCGACAAATATTTTGGGTTTCCCGGCCACAGGAAAACATGGACTTTTTCACCAGTTATAACCATACGGGATGCGGGGGGTATCGTTTAGTGAGCTCCTGGCTGACAGTACCTCTAGTTTTGTATTGTTTCATGGACTTTTGATCTTGAATACTGTTTGTTATCTCCATATATTTCAGTGATAATGTCTAATTAGTGCACCATCAAGCTAAATTGAATGCTCATATAAATAAATATTTTTTTTTTATTCTAATTGAAATGGGGACTTCAGTGGTTCATAAACTAAATGCGATTGAAGGTAGTGTCTTTGAGAAATAAAACAATAAATAACAACACTGACAGACACATAATTAGCCGCCGGTTATCACAGGATAACAATATGATTCATAAAATTGTAGAATTTTATATATGTGCCAAAAGGTGAATCTCTTTTTAACAAAATCCAGTGAGTCAACAAATTTTTCAGTGTCTAACACAAAATGTTGCCTTAATGAGTTGTAGGAGGAATATATTATTTCAAGGATTCCCTAGGTTTTTTTTTTTTAATTTCTAATGTTGAAATCATTCTATTTATTATCACTGCTTTTTGTTTAAATCTGTAATTATATTATGATTTAGAATCCGAATCTTATTCGATTCCTAACGCAAGGTCTCAATGAAAAGCTCATTTCATTACATCGACAAGATAACTACTTGGAATGATAATGAATATTTTAAAGATATTTAAAATTGTTTCTAATGTCCTAAAACATATTAAAATAAATAAAAACAAAAATCCAACACCTTTGGAAAACAAATTTAAGATATTTTGTTTTAGATAATTGACTGAATGAAACAAGAAAACATAAATTTTCAGCAAAGTTAATTTTTTGACATGTTTATCAATTTTGGGAGAAAAAACTTTATAAATTCTGCAAAAATATGCTTTTTGTCTTCATGTAAATTCTTCACTTATAATATTCACACCTTACTATGTTAATAATCAGAACGCAAGTTTCTCATATGGACACTTTTGACCCCTGAATTACTGAAGAAAACAAAAGCTGTTTTGTTACGTAATTAAATAACAGATAGAGTGTCGTGATGAATTGAAATGGTATGGAAACCCCAGGTCATAAAAAAACTTAACTCTTAATTAGAATTTCATTAAGATAGTACACTCAGAATAGATAATGTCATTAAGTATAGAAACCACAAGCTAATAAATAAATATCGGTTAATCAAAATTAATGCAAGATTAGAGCAGAAAATTATATTGTGATAATTAACACAGTTGCTTTAATTATCATTGCATATTTTAAAAGAAAAATTGAGCATTAGGGCTTAAAATATATTCTGTGTCAATCGAACAATTAGATTTTGTCAAACAAATGTTTTTAGACAACCAAAATGAAAATGAAACAGGATTTTAATGAATTATCAATATATATTTTTGAGGAAAAAATAACATCATGATTTGATTGGTAGAACTTTTGCAATTAAGAAAATGCTTAGGGAATTGTCCTTACACAAGAAGCTTAGATAGTCCTTAAAGAAAACGAAGTAGAGAAGAAATTTTGAATATCTCCAACATATTGCCAACTAGAATTATTTATTTAATTCTGTAACCTTTATTGTAAAGGATCTTATGTTTGAAAAGCTTTCAGAGAGTACGATCTTCGTGTGATTTTTTGAATCTCCTAGCTAACAGAAAAATTTTAATTTATATCAGGAAAACAAAAATTTAATCCCTCACCTGATTAAGATTGAAACCTGTTCGCACCTGTTTGTTAATAAAAAAGAGAAAGATTGTAATAAATTAACATGACAAATGAAAAACAAGATATCAAAAATCAAATTTTGAATTATTGTAAAAATTAATAATTTTTAGATTGTGTTTTAATAAGTTTCATCGATGAAATATTTACATTTAATAATTAGATAGGGTATGCGCGTCTTGACAAAGGGCTAAATAATGAGTCTGTTTAATTGAAGTATTTTCCATGAATTACTGATGCACGTAACGTATTACAGAAAAAGGTATTTTCCGTAGTTGAATTTCAAATTTGACGATTTTAAGAAATGAATGAAAGATAGTGAAATAACTCAAAATTCCATTTTATAATGCAAATCTGAGCAGAGTAAAAACAGATTTCCAAAAAAACAAATCAGGGGTTGGATCAGGTGCCATGGAGGAGTGAACACCCCCTGCTGGTCACACACGCCGTATGCTCCTTGTCATAAATGGGAAATAACGGAAAAATCAGTCGACAATTCAGTGTGTTTATCATGGCCTAACAGTTGGTTTAAAAAAAAAACTTCATCAAGCATTTGACTTAATGATAAATTGTATTTGCTGACAAGGTAATTGCATCGACCAAAGCACTTACGAAATGATTACTTTAAACTAGAATGCTAATATATTTTTTTCAGCAATATGTCTGGCTATAATTTACCTCGTATTTGACATTGCTTATACGTACATCATGTTCTTGCGTATCGAATCAACTGAGAGATACAAACCCCGTATGCAGGTGATGAAAGTATATTGTTGCATTAGTAAGAAAGTTGATGATTGAAAGTTAAAGTCATCACTTTTATCTCTAAGCTTGTTAGTAAATAACTAGTAACGTTTTTGAGTGGAAATCTAAAATTGAAAGAAATGTTTTGAAGTCAAGATCTGTGGTATCTTTTAATTCATCCTCACCGGGATATTTCGTGTCGACATAAGAATCGAAATAACCATTGTTAATTAGCAATACGTCACTGATATATCTGAATATTGAGTTAAAGTCCACAGTAATCCACAGTTTTCATCTTTTCTCGTAAAAGGTTTATGACAAATTCTGCTTAATATGAATTTCAAAAATATGCCAATTAATAAGGAGATGCAATTGGTACCCAGTGGAATTCCAAAAGAGCCACCATCTATAAAACAATCATTTTAACCTGGTCTCTAAAAACACATAGATATTGTCAGTCAGAAACTCGAGCATCTTTTTAATATCAACTTCAGAGTGTACTTCTGTGAACAAGCAGATTGTTTTATAGTAAAATAATTTTGCAAATGACCAATGACGAGGTAATAAGTTTACAAGTTCCATTTTATTTTTAAAGTCATTTGTTAATGGTATCAAAAAGTCTAGACTTTAATTTACCGCGAGGAATGGTGGTGTACAATAATGAAAGTCATAAGTTTTTATGCTGTTTATTTTGGTATAATTTTGTGATTTCAATTTTAACTTTTTCCAAAAATTGCTTTGAATCTTAAGTATAAATATCCAATTAGCACGACTTCTCAAATACATTTTTGCACAGTACTTCTGATTTTTTTTCTGCACAATTGTTAATACTTTAGTTAGGTGTAAAGAAAGAGGCTTGGTATGTCATTTACTGGAACCCGCTTTGTATCAGTTTTTGTAAGGAGTTTCAGAATCCATTATAGATTTGGTAATTTAAATTCATTCTGGTTATAAGAATATCAGCTAGGGCCTGGACACACTGATCATGTAATCTTTCGAAATAATTTTTCCCCTTCTGAATAACGATATAAAGTAACTTGTAAAATGACTTTCTATGTCAATGCATGATCACAAGTAAAACCGTGTGAAATATTGGTATGACCAGTATTTCCTGTATAAATTAAATGCACCGTCTCAATATGGATTCCTTAGAAAATGCTATACAGCCAAAGATTGAATTATGAAATATTCCATTTGAGCAATAGATTTAGTTCCAATGTATATATATTACATATTTTTAAGAGTGCACCTTGTTGAATTGATAATAATTTACTGTTGGAGAATGACGAAGCCTCATACGTCAGCATAGAGGATAGATCTGAGCGTTTGAAATTTATGGTCAAGAATTTATGATGCCGATAGCTAAATTGATAAAATGATCTAAACCAACTCGTTTCTATATTGGTTCTGCACTTCATAATGCCTTCATCGTCCGGATTACAAAGAAATTGTTCAAAGACCCCCCTCTCTCTTAAAGTTTATAAGACGCTAAAGAATTTTTCTGCTTTATTTTACGTTCTCTTCTGTTCAAAAGATTAATTAAAAACGTTCTAAGCAATTTTATACATGCGGAGATTTTGACTAAGAACCTGATGTTTAATTTTATGATTTTATTGTAAATGGGAAAGTGGAGTGGATGCTTATAATATCTATGGCACGCCAAATTCACAGAAAATGAACTAAACATAGTTTCACAGTTTACTTATATATATATATATATATATATATATATATATATATATATATATATATATATATATATATATATATATATATATATATATATATATATATATATATATATATATATATATATATATATATATATATTAGGGATGTCAAATTGGCCAATTTTTAATACTCGGTTACTCGAACGTTTTTCTGATCGAGTACCCGGGTACTCGGTAAAAGTGTAAATAAATAAGAACAAGTAAATTGATGAATATAAAACTTTGTAAACTCTAAGACTTATAGAAATAAAACCACATGCTCTGATAGGATGTTTACCCGTAAATGCATAACAATGATGAGCACTTCGTGCCCGACGAAATTTAATACAACACTTTTTAAAGTTCAGTTTATTTATCAGATAAACACAAGAAATAAAATCGTTAGTGGTTCATGGTGTTTTTGTTTCAAAAAAAAAATCTGCTCCATAATTGTAATGTGTCTTTGTTGCGGTTGACGTCCGGGTATCAGTCGTACAGTTTGACTTGAACTTAACCAAGTTCTAAAAGAGCGGATAAATTTACGATTTTCGTATACTTTTCGATCCTAGATTTTATAATATTACGGGACGGTATTTTGTAGTTTGGTGCAACGATTGACATCAGTTTTTTTAAAGCCTTTGCCTTCGACCATTTGTAAATGCATTAAACACATCCATCATCAACAATCGCGCGTGTGATATCATCTGTCTTTTTTCCCGAGAATTTACGGCTTTTCGGAGAATTGACAAAATTATCTTATTTATTTAATTATAACAAATCTTAAACGATGTTCAGTGAAAACAAATAATTAAAACAAAGCAAAAAATAAGGGTAGAAGACAGCCGGAGGTGAGATAAGCTAGGTAACAGGTCACGGTAATTACTGTATAAACACTGCCATGGGCGATAACGGTCATTTAGAGGAGTAGGAAACCCTAATTACTGTAGGTACAAGTACAATGAGAATTTCAAGTTTTAAAACAGATTGTTTAATGCATAAATAAAAAGGCTTAGAAATATTCAAAAATATACGTCCGAGTAACCGAGTACCGATTTTAGTATTCGATACTCGGACGTTCGATCGAGTACCCGGTTAACCGAGTACTCGTTGACATCCCTAATATATATATATATATATATATATATATATATATATATATATATATATATATATATATATATATATATATATATATACAAATCTTAAACGATGTTCAGTGAAAACAAATAATTAAAACAAAGCAAAAAATAAGGGTAGAAGTATATATATATATATACAATCTCGAAGTTCTTAAAACAATACAAAATAGCAGAGCAAACACGGACCCCCGAAACATCAGAGGTGGGATCAGGTGCCATGGAGAAGTGAGCAGTAAGCAGTTGGCTGTCGTATCTTAAATTCCACAAGACCTAAAAAAAAATGTAAAGAAAAGCCGTATAGATATCAATTTTTTTTAAGATTAAAAATTATTTATGAAAATAAAACACATAATTTGTGAATATTTTTTAAACTGTTTTAACAAAATTATTTTGCAAATGACCAATGACGAGGTAAGTAAATTTACGAGTTCCATTTTTATTGAAGAAGCAGCTGTCAATGATATCAAAAAGCCTGGATTTTAATTTGTCGTGGGGAATTGTTGTGTATAAAGTTGAAAAGTCGTAAGTTTAGTTTACGAATGCTAATCTAAGTTTATCTGTAATAAAACGTTAACAATAGATTTTGTTGATAAACATAGTTCACGTCTGTAAACTATAACTTACAATCGTGAACTATAGTTAAGAGTTGTTAATCATAGCTTCACAAATCGTGAAACTATATTTATCAGATCATTAACTATAATTAAAAGTTGTAAACCATAGTTTACAAATCTTGAAATTGTAGTTATCAGATAATCTGTTTTGCAATCGCACATGATTGTTTTCAGTGTTAAGTATAGTTTACGGTTTTGAAATATAGATTATTGCGTTAACTATGGTTTACAAATGCAAGATAAAGATTAACGTTATTAACTGTAGTTTACAGTCCGTAAACTATAGTTCACAACCGATAAACCTAGTTTACAGATTGTGAAACAATGTTTAGCTTTTTTTTGTGAATTTGGTTTGCCATAGATATCATTATTTCTTCATTTTATTTCCAAAGATGCTAGCGCACTAACAAACGTTGATCCCTAAATGTAGTTGTCAATGCTCCGTTGCAATGTAAGTTAATAATTTCCCTGTCCAACAAAAACAACAAACAAACAAAAAATAACAGAAAACGAAAACATAAAGCGGACAAAATACATGACGTTAGAAGTAAATAGATTGAAATAAATAAATAAATAAAAAATCCTGCTGCAGTATTTGAATGAATTCTGTTTCACATGAATATAGAATATGTCTGTTAAAAAAGGAATTGAGAAAAGATTTTTTTTGCATCTTAAGCCATTTTTAACAATTGAAGACAATGTCAAAGAGAACTGATTTCATTCACAAATTGCCCGCGTGGCGCAGTGGTTAGAGCGTGTGCTCTAGAGTCGCGAAGTAAGGAGTCAATCCCTACGTCGCGGGTTCTAATCTCACTTTTGGACGTGGAGACCAGTCCTTTGGATGAGACTGTACAAAGCGAGGTCCCGTGTCGCAGTAGGTGCTGGCACGAAAAAATCCCTTACTTTTCAATGAGTTAAAAATTTTCGCTAGGGACGTTAAAGAACAATCAATCAATCAATCAATCACAAATTTATACACATGTTAGAAATTTTGTTTCATATCTAAAATTATTTTGATTTTTTGTTTTGAAAAATTGACTTAAGTTAGTTCTCCGTTAATGGTCTTTGAATTTTTCACTCATATGGAGACGCCAATTGCCGACTGAGATCTAAAATGTTGTTTTATGCTCGGCACCTAGGGCCAATTTGAGCAGTGAGGTATCTTTTTCGTGCCAGCACCTACTGCAACACGGGAGATCGGTTTATACCGACTCATCCGAAAGACCAGTCTCCACGTCCCACTGTGGGGTTCGAACCCACGACGTAAGGATTGGTTCCTAGGGCAGACGCTCTAACCACTACGCCACGCAGGTGTAACGTTGAATATTGACCCCGGTTGAAAATTGACACGGGGTTCATTTTTCAACGTTGAATATTGAACCAGGGGTGTTTTTTCTCCGTGGAAAATTGAGACCAAAAGTCGTTGAATTTTTACCAAGGGTCATTTTTCAACAGCTTGATATTTTTTTTCTTTTCCCCGATGACCTCAACAAGTTGAAAATAGACCCTGTTGAATATTGACCCTACCTAAGAATTTTAACACTTTTTGAACTGGGAAGTTGTTTTACGGGATTTATCAGTGTCTCTATATTTATATTTCGGTTTCAATTTCTTTCCCCTTTTCAAGAATAATAGAAATATACCTATCATCCCGCATATATGTGTACTTTTGATCAGTTCACGATTTCAGTTATCTTCAACAATGACAACTTTATCTTTTGACAATACGTTCTAAAACCAACGTTAACATCCGTAAATAACTACATAACTATGAATAGGGCATAAAATAACAATCCTGGAAATCTAGCTGGTTTCCTGAAAGTGAGCCCTATATAATTCAGTATAAAAATTAACAAAATTAAAAGCCTGAAAATCAAATTGAATCCAATGAAAGGTTATATTTGTGAAAAGATCAATATTGTGACTATAACATGTAAATAATGCTGACTTGAAACAAGGTTGGTAAAATCCCCGTAACAAACTTATCTGTCAGTAGCCTACCTCGGCCTAAAAATCAATCGTTTTCGGAGTATAACCTTGAGAATGAGAACTAGAGTTAGAGTCTGGGATGGACGTTTTTATGTAAACAACTAAAAATCGCATTCCATTTCAAAGAAACAGAGAGAGAGAGAGAGAGAGAGAGAGAGAGAGAGAGAGAGAGAGAGAGAGAGAGAGAGAGAGAGAGAGAGAGAGAGAGAGAGAGTTTTTTTCGGAGGCGGAGTTGTATCAAAGCCCTCTGAAATTTTGTGACAAAAACCATAAACAAAATAAATAAACGAAACCAATTAACAAAGAAGCAAACAAAATGTGGAAAGGGAAACTAGCCATTGTTGAAAACCATTACGTAGCACCGAGAAAGTCACGACCTACTGAAAGTCCAAAGATAGGGTAAAATACTCCTAAAAGGGTGTGATCTCCCTTTTTTGGGATTAGTACGATACATATTTGAAGAATGTGTTGTGTTTTTTTCAAATCCAAAATTCTCAGACTCAGCAGTCGTCATAAATAAAGTTGAGAAAAATAAAAATACCTTAAACTCTTTTATTCTCAAATTTTCGGTGCCACGTAATGGTTTTCAACAATGGCTAGTTTCCCTTTCTACATTTTGTTTGCTTATTGGTTTCGTTTATTTATTTTGTTTATGGTTTTTGTCACAAAATTTCAGAGGGTTTTGATACAACTCCGCCTCCGAAAAAAACTCTATGATCCTCTCTCTCTCTCTCTCTCTCTCTGTTTCTTTGAAATGGAATGCGATTTTTAGTTGTTTACATAAAAACGTCCATCCCAGACTCTAACTCTAGTTCTCATTCTCAAGGTTATACTCCGAAAACGATTGATTTTTAGGCCGGGGTTAGTTCTACTGACAGATAAGTTTGTTACGGGGATTTTACCAACCTTGTTTCAAGTCAGCATTATTTACATGTTATAGTCACTATATTGATCTTTTCACAAATATAACCTTTCATTGGATTCATTTTGATTTTCAGGCTTTTAATTTTGTTAATTTTTATACTGAATTATATAGGGCTCACTTTCAGGAAACCAGCTAGATTTCCAGGATTGTTGTTTTATGCCCTATTCATAGTTATGTAGTTATTTACGGATGTTAACGTTGGTTTTAGAACGTATTGTCAAAAGATAAAGTTGTCATTGTTGAAGATAACTGAAATCGTGAACTGATCAAAAGTACACATATATGCGGGATGATAGGTATATTTCTATTATTCTTGAAAAGGGGAAAGAAATTGAAACCGAAATATAAATATAGAGACACTGACAAATCCCGTAAAACAACTTCCCAGTTCAAAAAGTGTTAAAATTCTTAGGTAGGGTCAATATTCAACAAGGTCTATTTTCAACTTGTTGAGGTCATCGGGGAAAAGAAAAAAATATCAAGCTGTTGAAAAATGACCCTTGGTAAATATTCAACGACTTTTGGTCTCAATTTTCCACGGAGAAAAAACACCCCTGGTTCAATATTCAACATTGAAAAATCAACCCCGGGTCAATTTTCAACCGGGGTTAATATTCAACGTTACACCGGCGACTCTTAACATCGATGGAAACTCTGCAATTTTCATATCATATGGAGATTAATTTTCTTAAGAACATTATTTTACCTTAAACTTTTGAAAATGGCATATCAAAAGAATAGTAGTTGATTTGCAATCTGCATTTAATGTAAACATTACCACGGTCATGAGATCAGTTTACATAATGGGCGTTTTGACTTCAGATGCATTCAAAGTTTGTCATTTAAGTCTCGAATGCCCATTAAAAAATTCATTAAAGTTTGTCATAAAACAAATGAATCGAATGAATTTTGATTTTGAGTGTTTGTTCAAATTTCAAAATATCAAACATTTTTTACCATGATTCTGAAAAACTACAGTGCAAGATTCATGAAAATCCTTTATTTCTTCTAAATATTGTTGTACAGGAATCCAGATAGTGGTTTCATTTTTTCTAAAGGAGAGAAATTAAAAAAAATAGGAAAAATGTATTATCCTTTATAAATTTAACATTTTATATATTATTCCTCATACTAGTGTCCAAAACATGCACAGACGTGTAGTACTGAGAATTTTGTATATCATAGCTTATGCTATTGTATATGTGTGCATACATCTTTTGGCTTATATCGAATTTCAGAGTGAACTGTGTTGTTATGGTGGGAATTAAGTACATATTCTGGACACTGGAACTGAAATTGTTTACCATAAATTTCTGGATCCACCTCGAAATCCGAGTCTGTTTTTTTCCTTAGACTCCGTGAAAATCAGTGTTTAGGACAAATAGAAGAAATTGTTAGACAATATGATAACAAGAGATCAAGAAAACAAGAGAATAGTCTTTCAAATGAATGACTGGAACATGATAATTAATTTTGGCACTAGTTAATATAGTTATACGTGAATAAATTGCGAGTGAATGGCTGGTACGAAAGGCGTGTTAAATGCAAATAAATGATTATTGTTTATCAAGTGAGTAGATGATACTTTACAAAGAGAAACAGAGGAAAGGTATGGCTAAATGTTCATTTTCTTTCATTGGGAAGGGCATCTTCAAATTCCGATTCAGCAAACGTTGGACCTTGAATAGCAGTTAAGGAATTTAGGGTGGTATTTTTTACTGGCACGAATTTGGCATGTTAGAAAAGTTTTAAATTCTTTACTTTTCTCTTAATTCGACCGAACAGTGTGAGACTAAATCTTAATTTCATAATTAATGTCTACAAGTAACAAGTTGTGTTTGTGAAACACTGATGCCATCTGATGGCATCTTATGACGAGGGTTGAATTTTCTCAATGTATTTAAAACTCTAAAGGTCAAGGTCAAAGGGTCAGAATTGTTGTTATCCAAAGGGATGTCTCGTCACAAAGAACACATCTATGAAATATGAAAGCCCTAGTTCTAACTGTTAAGAAATTTTGGTCATGTTTAAAAATTTTAAAGTGGGTCTATCTCTACGGTCAAGGTCAAAAGGTAAAAAATGTTTATACCCACTGAAATTAATTGTCACAATGAATACACATGTGAAGTACGAAAGTCCTAGCAGCAACTATTTAAACGTTATGACAAAGATTTAAAAGTGATTGTTTTTTTTTGTAAAAGTGGATCAAACTCCAAGATCAAATTTGGTGGTATTCAGAGAGAGGTCTTCTCAAATGGTATAAACACGTGAAATATAAAAGCCCTACCCACTCATAAGTTTTGAGCAAAATTAAACCTTTTGCAGACAGTCAGATAAAAACACAGCCAGGGCAAAATCTATATTCCCCAAATCTTCCATAACCTGGCAATAAAAATGATCATTGCTCATATTGACCGATCATAAATGTGTTCAATGATACTCGGAAAAGAGGAATAACTCTTATTAAAACATTAAACTTTATTATCATATTAAGAATAAGGCATGAAAACTGTTACAAAGGTCCAATATCTAATTCAAAGATTAAAAATACAAATAAAACTGTATTAGACCTAGGCTGTAATTATATAGAAACTTTCAAATACATGTATGCAGGGTTTTTTTATATGTCAGTTTTGAATATTTTTAATATCCAAAACAACCAAAATCAATTTGAATTACCGCATCTGTATTGAATTCAGAAACTTCATAAAAATCCTTGCAAACAGATGCATAGCAGATTCCAGTATATGTTCAACAGACGACAGAGCCTAATTCTTTACTCCTCACTAAGATATTGACTGTAGTGAAGAAAAAACAATTCAAGCGTACTGTGCAACAATATATTCTTGTTGTGGTGCAAGTCAGATGTGGATATTATAAAATTCCAAAAAAACGTTTGGAAAATTTGAAATGACAAGACTTTATTATAATCAACAGCTTAAAAATTAACGACTTTTGAACTTTATACACAATCAATTCTAACGATAAATTAAAGTCCAGGCTGTTTGTTATCATTTACAGCTGCTTTTTGATAAAAATGGAACCCGAAAATTTATTTTCCTTGTCATTGGTTATTTGCAAATTTATTTTAAAAACATCGTGATCGTACACACAAGTACTCTGAAGTTGACATAAAAAAGATGCTCGAGATTCTAATTGACAATTTCTATGGGGTCAATGGAGACCAGGTTTTCCAACAATCTATTGGAATCCCCACGGGTACCATTTGCGCCCTGTTATAAACAGACCTAGTTTTGTATTCATATGAAACAGAATTCGTCCAAAATCTTATAAGTGGTAAGAAGAAAACAAGCTCTATGATAAACGTTATGACTTTACCATTTCTATCGTCAAGATCCCTTACTTATGCAGCAATATACCTTCATCACCAGCATACACATTTTATATATCTCAGTTGATTCGATACGCAAGAGCATGCTCTACGTATGAACATTTTCTAAAACGAGGTAAATCATTGACAAGAAAGGTGATGAAACAAGAATATAAGCAGTCTCGTTTATAGTCATCATTTATTAATTTCTTTGGTTGATATAATTACCTTGTCGGCAAATATAATTTATCACGAAGTAAGATGCTGACTGACGTGTTTCATACTAATTGACATTATTTATACACTGAATTGACGACGGATGTTTCCTGATCATGACAAAAAGCCTATGGCAGATGTGACCGGTCGGAATAGGATGCTCACTCCTCAATGGCACCTGATCCCACCTCTAATTTTTTGGAGAAACGTGTTTGCTCTGCTCCTGTTTTGTATTTTTTATTGACTTTTGATCTTGAATACTGTTTGTTATCTCCATATGTTCCATCCTATATTGGATAAAAAATTTAAATAGAATCAAGTTAATTCGGCTTTTTACAAACTCGGGTCTGCAGTAAACTATAGGAAACTGTAAGCGCACAAATAACAAGTAGAGGGTTTGTGAGTAGTTAGCTCACAATTAAAATCATGCACCATCCCATGTGATTTTAATGGCACACTCCATAGCCTGCTCTGGAAAAATCCTAAAGGAGTGTCAGATCAAAAAGTAAAATAGGACGTGTACAATGTTATAAAGAATCTTTGAAAGTATCCTTTGAATTTTATTTATTACTGTTATAGGAGGAGTTTACAGTTTATACAAAAAAGGAGTAGAGCAAACACGGACCTCCAAAACAACAAGGTGGGATCAGGTGCCTTGGAGGAGTGAGCATCCCCTGCCAACAGGTCACACCCACCGTGTGCGCCTTGTCATAATCAGGAAATAACGGAAAAATCCAGTAAAACGTCAGTCAATATAAATTGTATTTTCTGACAAGGTCATTGTATCTATCATAGAACATACGAAATGATGAATTAAACGAGACTGCTGATATAATTCTTGTTTCATCACATTGTCAATAATTTAAATTAAGAAAATTAAAGAAAAAATGTTTGCCATGGAAAACCCAAAATATATGTCATATCAAAAAGTAAAAGAGGAGGTACATAATGACACTGTTTTATAAAGATTCTGTGAAAGTCTTATTAAATTTCATTCAGTGGTACAGAAATTAAAAGTTGCGAATAAGAGATAAGTACCCCAATGACGGACGGACGTGTAGACAGACAGACAGACGGATGGACACCCCAATCATTATATACCATCGTGTTTTTCAAGCGGGATATAAAAAAGGTATTTAATCGTTGTGTTATCCGTTGCTTAATGTGTTACTCATATTGAAGGAACTGTCATGTAACAAACTGTTAAATACATGTAAACAAACCATAGAAGGAGAATAAATAGAAAAAAACTATTTTCAATTAAGGAATGTTTTTAAGTTTTGTGTGAGTTATTGGTGTGTGAATCACACAGACTTGTCACGTAGGTATATTTCATGAAGCGCGCTAGCGCTTCATGATAAATATGCCTACGTGCAAGTCTGTGTGATTCACACACCAATAATTCACACTAAACTGAAAAACATTCCTTATATTTACATTTAACATGTTCGGAAGCAACTAAAATATACACAATATTTGAATTTATCGCTGCCCTATATCGCTGCATTTTTACTAACGTCGCTGCAGCCTCATTGTGACGTCACGTTAACGCACGTTTCTCCGTGTATATTTCTACGCGTGAGTATACACAAAAATGAATTTCAAATCAATTTCACAGTTGGCTTAGTAGAAAAACACAGCGAATGTAAATATTTTGGAATGTAACAAAGAAATTGCGAAATTCAAAAGAAGTGTGATTACACAAATCCTTGCTTCGTTTTAAGGTGATAATCAAACGTATTATAATATTTTTACTTCGAAATAACAAGTTGTAAATATTGATCAAGTATCAAATAAAATAATTTAAATATAAATAGAAAATCTAAAATAGATATTACTTTTTTATGTAGGAACCACAAACTCATAAATAGAATTAAGTCAATTAAAATTGGTTAAAATTATGGAGGATTAAATGACCACAATTACTTTTTTATAACACATTGTATATGATGGCTTTAAATAACTCCTCACAATAAAATTACAGTTTGTGATAAACAGATGCATTGAATAGATTAAGTAATTTTTTGGCAAACCATCAAGGAAATCAAATACTTCAGGCTTTTCCCCTAATTATGTCGATAAAAAAGTTGCAATCATTATGTATAATTTTGTTTTAACCTTTTTAAAAAGTCCGACAGAGTTTTGTCTCAACACAAGAAATTTTCTAACATCCAAGTAAGTAAAAAAAAGAGTTTCAATTTCGCCGATGATTTGTCCACGAGGGAATTCGATATTCTAAGAATGTTGTAATTATGATGGTCAATGATATTGATTTTTATTCTATTCATTTAAACTGTATGTTTAGCGGTATGAAATTGCTTTGTTAAGCGTTCTTTAAACTGTACCTTACGAAAAAAAATGTTGTGAATTATGAATAATCTCCAGCTAGCAATTTGAAAGTCAATATGAATTAAAAAAATATTAAATAATTTTTTTTTCATTTGCCATGGCCAGAAGCAGAGGTTCGTGTTTATTCTGCCCCTGATTTATATTGCTTGCATGGACTTTTAAATTGAATATTGTTCCTTATCTCTCTATTTATCATCGAAAGGTGTATTGTAATTTTCGTTTGTTTTTAAAGAGAAAACATATGAAATATGCCTATAAATTATAATTAAAAAAGTTCTTTAAATGTGAATTTCAACATGATATATATTCAGATTGTTTGTGTGGCTGATTTTATAACAATAAGTATTATTTCAAATGAAAATCAATATATGTGTTACATTAAGTATCTAAAAAAAAAGAATGTACAAGTAGTGTTTTTATTGAGTGTTATGGTTTGGTTTTATTGGAATATTTTCATTTATACAAAAGGATTCTTCCTGTCTAGATGTCTGTCTGATGAGGGTCTGATGAGGGTAATATAACAGACATATAAGTGCATGTTATCGGAATAAAATGAAGTTAAATGATTGTTTTTCCAGTATCCTTGTTCAAAGTCCAATGCAGATACAATATGAAAATATATACATGACGTCATTATGAACCTGTTTACAAAAATATCAAAACCGTCATGCATGTATTAGACAATACCGGTGTATAAACTTTATGTCTATAAGTAAATATGTAGGAGAGAGCTTCTTAAAGTGCTGCAATATTCACCAGTTTACAAATGGATCTTGACGAAGACTCATACGTCACAGTTGAGAATACGGATCGTAATGTCGGAGATTTATTAATTTACGATGCTGACAGCTCTCTATTGATATACTGATCAGCACGGACCTGTCTGTATATTGATTCTGCACTTCATAATGTCGTCATTCTCAGGGTTACTGAGAAATTGTTTAAAGTCCATTTTATCTTTTACCTCTTGGTATAGGTTTAAACAAAGTTACTCAAAGAATTACTACAATGTAGAATCCAACCTCTTCTTTTAAATTTGTAACATTGAAACGTCCACTTATGATGGCGATCTGATTATGGATATTTTAGGAAATTAATCTTATAATTCATAGTAAATTCAATCGTGTTTCATAAGATTCATAATTTATTTTAGCATGAAATATATGGAGATTACGAACAGTATCAAAAGATCAAAAGTCCATGAAATAATACAACATATGAGCAGAGCAAACACGGACCTACAAAACATCAGAGATGGGATCAGGTGCCATGGAGGAGTGAGCATTCCCTGCAGAACGGTCACTCCCGCCGTGTGCTACTTGCCACTATCGAGAATTAACGGAAAAATCCGTCTTCAATTCATCAATTACTGAGTAGTATGAAAAAAACGTAAAACAGCATTAGACTAAAGAACAATCTACAATGGCCAGAAACTATGATCTTTATTCTTATATCTAATTACATAATATTACCAAAACAGGTCTTTTTTATGGAATTCAGTAGGCTTGGTCTGTTGTTTCAGTCACTCATTCCAAAGGCCTTGAGCTTATTTTCCATCGGTATATGAATGTTTTAAAGACAATCCAAACATGTAACGAAAAAAATATGCCTTAGCTAGAAACAAGTTAATTTAGTGTCAGCATAAGTAAATATCGTGTTAAAAGGTTTGCAAAACGCTAACAAGCCATTAAAGGATGAAAGTAAGATAAAAGTCAATGATACTAGATATCACTTTCAATAAATCCCCAATTTGGGTTTCTTGTCTATCAACAAGTTGATCTTTAGATTATCATCTGTTGAATGTAAATTGTAATCTGCTGGTCGCATTCCCAACAGGGCTACATAACAGGTACATGAAAATTAGGATTTTCCCATGCAATTCCAGGGCTACCCAGGACTAGCCCAGAAACGCTACTAATAGAGATATGTACACGCGTGTTAAACGGACTACCGAAAGTTCTAAACAAACTTTATCATTTCACCGTGAATTAGATTTTTTATTGTAAGGGTAGATACGGCAAAGCGTAAAGTCCATTGATAACGTTTTTATATTACCACAAAGCATCTAGAAAATTACCACGAACTAAGAATGTTTGTTTTACGGCATTTTGCCCTTTTACTAAATGCATAAACCTTCATCAAAGAGTATGGGGCAGCAATTAATATAGATGATATAAATAGTATGCACTTTAGAATTTGAAAACGTGAGGCAAACAGGATTTTGACCTTGTATTGCATAATTTAAAAAGAAAAACGGTCAAAATAAAGGAAATAAATAACTTTTTTCTTTAAACTTTATTTTGTCCTGATATTATATTAATTTGTATAAAATAAAGGTTTATTTAACCAGAAAATTGCCAGAAAATTATATGTATCCTCTAGAATTATAAAGAAATTTTAAACCGGAAAAGACACTAATTTGTGTAAGTAATCTATATTATCTTGTTGCTCCGAAAACTGTTATCAATTTTAACTCCAATTTTAATTCATTTACAGCACATGCACATCAATCAGGTTTTTAACAGATGCTCATGCACGCTAAATAATCCTTACTTTGTTCAAAATACCGTTATTCTGTGAATCCTTTTTGATCATTATTAATCATTTCAAAATAAATCAATTTTATAACTTCTATCTCAATTTTTTTTTACATATATTTTTTTCGAATATTAGGTCAAATTGAATTAAAACATTGAATAACAAAATTCTGATTTAAAAAAAACAAACAAACAATTATAACAGTTAAAAATATGCACACATAAATGAATCCATGTGTCATTAATTCAACATTGGCAATCCTTCTGTAAACATTATTTTCAAATTTTAATTTTCTGAACTGTATTTCTGGAGGATTTATTATGCTATAAAGTATTCTCTATATCTTATTCACATTTAATCTTAAGTGACCACCTCCGCCAACAAATTTCTAACAAAAGAAATAACACCCATTCCTATCAGTGTCAACAATGAAAGTCAATTTATTGACACCTTAATCTATTCACAGTTTTATTAACTCTATTATGTATGTTAATTTGATTAGCAAAGAACTTTATTCGGTAATAACCAATATTTGCCCCCCAAAATCAAACTTTGATGGAGGTATATTTAATTAAGTTCTTAAGTATATACCTCAAAGCACGAATATTTTCATAAATAATGACGTCATATGTACGTAATGACATCACAAACATGACGTAAACTTCAGTTTTTTATGAATTCTACAGAAAAATGTACATACGATATTTTGTAAAAGTATGTGTGTTCAGGATCAAAATTTTGATATAATGTGTAGAATAATAATATCAATGAAATATGTAAATATTGTTTGAACAAACATGCATCTATAAATATATGTTGAAATTTTGTCCATTTTGTACTCTTTCTGAAAAAAGGATATAAAATCGGACTAGTTTGTGACGTCATAAAAACAAAAATTGTGAATAAACTGCTTTGAAACTATAATTTGTTCCGTTAATTTATATTTATCTTACAATTTATTGAATTCAGCACATTTTTGGAATTTTTCAAAATTTGACAAATATACCGCATATAGTTCTTTGCTTGTTTAAAATACCAAAACGTTGTACTATGGATTCCATGCTATGATCTTGACTGGTAGATTACACCATTATATATATCTGATATCTGCCTGTGAAGTTTGGATCTTATTATAAAATATTTGCAAAGAGTTAACTGAAGATTCAAATATCTGATATGAAGAGTGGGAGGCCCGAACACTGTCGTCACGATTTATTTAGGTACATCTAAGACTGGCCAATTCTCAAAAGCGTCGGAAGTTTACAAGTCTCGCCGACCTAAGATAGGAAGCATCAATTGATGATCCCTTTCATGAAAGGTGTACTGATTTACAACCGTTAATTTACTGATAAGTTCGGCTTTTCCTGAGAATATTTCTGGCTGTAAAAGAAGGGGTGTTAGTATATTTTGGTGATAGTCGCATGAACCTTGTTTCCTGAAAGAAACGTGACAATACCTAGTCATCACTTGAGTGTGAATGACAAAAGTTTTTTTAATAGAATATCGATTTGTAAATTAACATGAAATGTTAAATAAATGCTATCATGAGATATATTTTTCAAGTTTTAAAAAGATATAAAAAATTATCATTTTTTTCTAAAAGTTTTGTTTAATCATTTTTTTTCAATTTCATGTAATCATCTTCTTGTTAACATTAATTTAAGAAACATCAATACCTTAGTAAAAAAATTTAATCTTTTGTGTATTGATATTTATTTTTATATCAAGGCTAATTAAATCTATATGCTTTTTCTGACACTTTTTACAGAAAGCAATTACATGATCGAATACTTCTGAGCTCTCTTATTGGTTAGAATTCATCATTATGTTCATCCTCGCGAAACCTTTCAGGTTACCAAAGCAATTTTTTGATATATTTGACAAAAGATATGAAATCGATCTAAATTAATTCAATTGGTTTTGAAAATTTATGTTCACTTGTGTATCCCTGTCGAATACAAAATCTGTTTTATTCTATAATGGCCCAAAAATAAAATTATATCTATCGATAACAATGAAAAAATATTTTCATGCCCCCCACTTCGAGGTGACCATTTAATTTTACATAAAACCAAAAGAAGATGAAAAAAATCGATTTTGAAACCAATTTGCATTATTTATTTTAGGCCCAGTTCTCTCGTAGCTCAACCAAGGACTGTTATTTTGTAATGACAAACAGTACTTCTTGCTAGTAACATAAGTACGAAGAAACAAAAATTTTAGAAGCGCCTTTAAGCACATGTCCATGAAATTTCAAAGATTCGTTAGTAATCATTTAAAATGTAAAAATAAATTTAAAAGGAGTGTGTTTTTAAATACAAAATGCAATTTTTAATCCTTCGATTGCCCCTTTTGAATGAAAATCCTTCAAGAACAGTGCACATCAAGAGGACATCATCTTATCTCATTGAAAACGATAATTTGGCTGCTTTTCAAAATGAATAAAAAAATTAAAAGTGTTAAAGGAAAAAGATAATGCCATATGAAAAAAGTGACAAACTAGGCAAGCAAAATTACGTGCCAAATGAATTTACTACAAAATTTATACGAATTTTAAAATATATATTACATTGTTAGTCAATTATTTGCACAATGAATTGACGACAGATTTTCCGTAATTTTTACGATCATGACAAGGAGCCCACCTCTTGTGTTTTGGAGGTCCGTGTTTGCTCTACTCATATTTGGTATTGTTTTATGTACTTATGAGCTTGAATATTGTTCGTTATATCCATATATTTCAAACGAAAAATGTGAACAATGTTACTTACGATCTAAAATTCTACTTTCTAGGATAAATAAATCTATTTTCGAAAGGTCTAAATTAACAAGTAACTAAAATGCTACCAATAAATGTTTCAAATATTTTACGCATATCATTGAAATTACTGAAATTTCCAGAACATTTGTGGATTGTGACAAGAAAAGCAAACTTTTTTGATGTTTTGCAAACAGAAACTGTCAAAATATGAATGGAGATGAAATTAAGCTTCATTATTTCTGTAAATTGGGAAAGGAAAGGAGTTTTTTTATATTTGGCATGACTGGCGCTTAAAAAAGAACAAGACTTTGACCTCGGGTGGACCAGAAACCGTAGGATGACAACTCGAAAATCTGTCGGATAAATATCATTCTTTTCCAATTAAATCAGCAATTAACACATTCTTGATCCCGGCTTATCAGGATTTATAACCAAACAATGTACAGGTGTATTTGAGGCGACTAGTCGTGTCCGGAAGTCCATTGATTACCTATCCTTGACGGTGTTCGACGAAGCCAAATAAAGGCGTTTTCGTCACAAACATGCGCGGTAGGTATAGTTGGGCGAGCAATTCGTATAAATAGCGATGGTTTAAAACAACAGGTATCAGTTTTCTTCTTTCTAAACGTTGTAATCTGACATTAAAAATTCTCTTAGAATACATCGACGAAAATGTTAGTCTTTGCGGGTGTTTTGGCTTTGTGCTTTGCCTCTGTACATTCTGCAAGCATTTGTGATGGATTATTCGGGGTTCAATGGAAAATGGATCCTGCAGACTGCTCCAAGTTTTACTGGTGTATGAATGGACGGGAATATGAATTTAAATGTCCAGAAAACTCTGTAGTAGACCGTGAAAGTCGATCCTGTGTACCAAGAGGTTCCTCATACGATACATGTAAGATTTGTTGCACACTTTTACCAATAATTTTCGTAACTGATTAAAAAAAATTAAAATGTTCTGATCAAAATTTTAATATACTTCAATTTTTAAATTTGATTTTCTTGTTGCAATAATTTGCAAAAATATATAACGTAGGTGTTCTTTATATGTTCCTTGAATGATTCTTTATTGATAATGCTTTTTAAGAGTCGAATTATTTGCACTAAATTGATAATTTTTTATCCAGTCTCATTTGTAAACCAGGGCACTGAATTAATTAATCAAAACATTGATAGTCTGTCATCAGTTGTATTTTCAATATTTTCATAAGCTTACATAAGTTTTGTTTTAATATAATTTTTCAATATAATATAAACCCGCATGTATATATATATATATTATTATTTTTTTTGTTTTAATTATGATGCTGTATAATTTTATACGCAGTGCAAAATACAGAAAAAATTTCCAGACTTGTCATCTACAGAAAAATATATAAATGAATGCAATACACAGCTAAAATTCATACTTCACTTACATGTAAGTAGATGATAGAAGATATAAAAGTTATTGTCTATGCAGGTACAACACAGACACCACAAAAGGTACCATCAATCTGTGAACTGCAAGCTGAAACCCGTATAGCTCATCCCGACAGCTGTGCTAAATACTACGATTGTACCAACAAAAAAGCCAGTGGTGCCGAACCAGAAGTCAAAGAGTGCAAGTATCCATTCCTGTTTGATGAGGAGACGAAGAGATGTGAACATTTCAGCACCACAAAGTGTGGGAGACGGTTCGAACCCAAAAATCAATGTAAGCGGAAAAAAACTGTGGAAAATTAGTGTAAAATTTATTAAAATGTTTAATGTTATGCATGCTCAATTTCTATAAGTTCCGATAAAAACTAAATTTATCAATTAACCACATTCATTAAGTAGCTGCCAAAGATATTTACAGATTTATTAAATCCTCCTTTCATGATAATTGAATTAAGAATAGTTAAAAATAATGCTTTGGTAAAACATTGTACTTATGTAATTATTTATAGCTCGAATGATCAAATATAGCTTAATGAATTCAATGACAAAATGCTCATTAAAACATGAAAATTAAATGAAAAAAAAAACAGTCTAAAGTTACTTGGAAAAGGTGTCAATCACGTATCTCGTTAATTTATAAAATGTTCTTAATAAATACTGATGAAAATAAATATTTTTCCACCATCAGTCCAAAAAACAAATTAGTTAAAAAAATCAAATTATAGTTAAATAATTTAAACATGCAAACAAGCATATACATGTATAAGTATAATCGTTGAAAATTATTCTGATATAAGTAACTATTGATTGAATTTCGTTTCTTTTATTGTAGGTGGCTACGAAGCAAATAAATGTAGATCTGCCCACTGCATTCCATGCCACATTCGTTTTCCAAGCTGTGAAGGCTATGAAGATGGCATGAACCCCTGGAAAGGTCGCGAGGGGTCCCCTCACTATGTCGTCTGCGAGAGCGGACGTGTTGTGTACCAAGGAGAATGTCCGCGATACGCAGACACACAGCACGTATTTCATCCAGTTAAAAAACTTTGTGTAGACTTCAAAGAAATGGACATGTAATAGCTCTCTAGATAATGATTATTACTGTACGTTGAAAAAATTGATAATTCTGTTTTTTTCTTCATCTCATCGATTCAGTTGAAACATTATTTCATTATCTTTTTTAAAAAGGTTGGGCGGGGGTTATTCCTAGTGTATGAATAATCTATTTGATGTTTTTGTTAGTTTTCGTTTCATGGAATGATGTAATATTAAATGCGATTAAGATAAAAAATATTGCTTGAAATACATAACATTTTGATTAAAAAAAAGAATCTGAAAATGTTAAAACAAGTTTATGATTTTTTTTAATTGTTCTTTTAAATTATTGGACAATTGTTGTCTTTCCTGTTTTCTAACTTGCATATAAAAGTGATCCCTTTTATCTTGAGTGTTATGCAATGCATGGCTTCAATGTCCCTGGATCAAGAACCCTATACATGTATCCTCCGCTGACACTGTCTCTCATTGAAATCCTTAAACACACTCATTTTCATATGTGTTTGTCCTTGCTTCGCATTTTTGCATTTCCTTGCCTTTGTAAACGACATTTTACTTATTTATTGAAGTTTGTAATGATTGTGGGCTGAGCCCCGGTATTTTGTTATCAAATAAATGACAATCATATATTATATGTTTTCGTGTCTTTCTTCACTATCAGATAGATTTATATTGGTGATTACGAGAGATCAGGACAATCATGCGTATATTACGCTTTTCTACAAGCCTTTAATAAGATTCGAATTAAAAAATGTATTTAATTTAATTTTTTTTTTGATAATTGGGGGGGGGGGTTGAAAAAAAAAATTGAAAATTAAAAATATATACTGACTCTGTCTCTATTTCCTCAAAAATCAAAAATGTCTCCCTTTGAATTTATCAGGAGAAATTATCAAATAGCGTATTGAAAAAT
The DNA here is from genome assembly GCF_032062105.1 of Saccostrea cuccullata. Lineage (NCBI taxonomy): Eukaryota > Metazoa > Mollusca > Bivalvia > Ostreida > Ostreidae > Saccostrea > Saccostrea cuccullata. The sequence continues at coordinate 60,652 of NW_026918140.1, forward strand.
CTTTCTTTTTAATGTTGTATTTTTAGGAAAAAAATTACTGAATTTTCTAAATGTTCATGTAATTTTTTGATAATTCATTATTTTTTATTTTCACCACTGCCAAGGTTTACTGTAGCGCAGTACATCTGGAAGTTTTCTGTAAGTTCTTCGTCATTTTTAGGAGAAGAAATGGAGGGAAGTTGATGGACTAAAATAATTTTTGTAAGAATTTTAACATTTAGAAATAAAAGTAGTGCGAAAGACCGAATTCACTTTCATTCAGTGTAATGTTTTAAGGATTGAAATGTAATTTTAAAGAAGTTGACTGCCCGCGGAGGCGTGGAGGCATAAATACAGATCTATGAAGGGCATTAATTCATACTCACAGACAGTTGGTGAAATTCTTATGCTTCTTCGAGTTTTCCATTCAAAAGATCAAACATTAGTGCAAATGTAATGACGATTTTATTAAAGGAGGGGATAAGAAGACATACACGACACTTCCTTCGAATAAATTAAACAAACGTCCGCAGTAGATCAACTTTTTTCCGATCAAAAATTTTTAAAATAAATAATATGTACTGGCTTTAATGTTTACAGATGTAGACCTAGGATACTATATTAATGATAATAAACATAAAGGAGGTAATGTAAATTGCCTTGAACAATTTCTTCTTCTATCTAAGATGAACTTTTCTTTTTTCCCTCTTGTATAGATATTTTTCGTCCAGATTCCTCAGATATCTTCTGAGATTTTATAAAACATGACGTTTTGTTCAATTCAAAGCTTGATTTAAACTCTCCCCTTCCTTACCAGAGAATATGTATTTTAGAAAAATCCGCTTGATCCCGTTCCTGTCATGTAGTTTTCACATTTATTTCCCTTTCAATTTGGGCGAGAAGATTTCGTTTATTTATTTTTGTTGTCAAATGTAAAACCACAATTTCATTTTTAGATCTAGTTAGACATTCCCGCATGAAAAAATATGCTTAGTATGAAACTGTTCCTCAGCTGACTTATACTAGTACTCTTCCTTTTCATAGTTAACAGAGCAAATTTCAAACAGAGACTATCACATTATACATTTTTATTAATTAAGAAATAAGAATATTAATTTTTCAATCAATAGTATAAGTGAGTCAAAATTATATTCTTTTAGTCGCGATATAAGATCTATCTGTTTATTAGTAAGAGCGTTTTGATGCCTTAAGTCTTAATATTTTTTTCCATTTCTCTAATAAACTTCCTTAAAATTTGGAAATATGGAAAAACATAAAAAAAACAACAAAATAATACCATAAGGATCAAAGCTTGCCATCACTTTTGATCTTGATACTTTTCATTATCTCCATATGATTCAATGAAAGTAAAGACGATGAAGGCAAAAAAAAAAAAAAAAAAAAAAAGAAATACAAATCAGTCATTAATTGATATTTGTGACCCGACCCGGTGAGTTTTCCTTTGATGTCAACCATACAATAACTGCGATAGAGAACACTTTTTTGTGGGCGTTTCTTATGCAAATGAGCAGAAACTGTACAATAACTACGATACAGAACGGTTTATTTTTAGCGATGACTGAAAGCTGTATCCGTAAATTGAATGAGATAGACACAAGAATCATTCAAATGACATGATATGAAGCTGTTAGTATATATATTTACTCAAAATTTGCGGTGAATTTAGGATAGAATTTTACAATGTGTCCTTGATTGAACAAATTCGGAAAGGACGGCAGTTCACAAACGATTTTTTTTTGGGCCAAAATAAGCAAAATCGAATTTTGTGGGGTAGATTTATAATCAGCCATTACATTATATGTACATATGTGGTCGTTTTACGTGGAAAGATAAAGGGTATAAAGTTAAGCAAATATAATTTAAGAATCTTTCAGCAAAGCGAAAACTCAAAAAAAGGGTGGGGGCATATCGACACGAGCCATTCAGTACCTGACCCGCCTTGGTTACATTTAGGTAATACATGTATATGCCACCCTTCTCCACCTGTGCATTAAGCTAGTGACGGATGACATTGTCGGATACTTGTATTTCTCTCAGAATATACCCGACGAACATTTTTTTTGGCTTCAGTTACATTCCCACATGTATCTTATGCATTCATGTATCAAAATGTTTTGCACGTTTTCCTTAGCTTAAATTTAAAGAAAACATTAGGAGCATATAAAAAACAAAGGATCAACCCTACGTAATTAAATCTAAATGAAATTTGGAAAAACGAATTATATACACATGTATCACCTCACAATTAAAATTATTTTAATTGATAGATACCTTCACCTCCATCTCTCTCCGCATCACAGTCATGACAGTTGCGACTGATAAAAATGGTTTACGAAATCAACTTTCTGCAAAATCATCCCATTGGCTGAGAGATATGTTCCCAAATATACATGTAAATTAGTGAGGTCATAAAAAAAGGTCATGTCATAAGTCATTTAGAATACTCGTTTCCTACTGTATCGGAGATACAAGGCGGGGCCCGGCTCGAGCTATCGCTCTCGCCTTAAGCCCCGCCCTGTATCTCCGATACAGTAGGAAACTCGTACTCTAAATAATACACATGTTAAGGAAAAAGTATTGCGACTAAATTTTAATACATACATACAAGAGCAATTTTTTCGCTAAAAAAGAAATAATTACTAGCTTAAGTAGCTGTTCTCATTTTCAAAGCAAGCTTAATTAAGATCCAATAATGGCAAGTATCAACACCAATAAAACTGTCTTATTATTTCACTCACAGCTTATATCTAATAGATTTAACCCCCACAAGCAAAGATGTAAAAAGAGTTACTTTTCTTTGCTTATTATAAATATCGGTAAATTTAATTGCAGCATTTATTAGGCCTTTCAACTAATTTTTCAAGTTGCACATATGGTAAAAAAAAAACATTGCATAGATAGATTTATAGGTACATAAATTTATCAATAAAGATAATAACATATGCATACATTTAATTACATCATTAAAAAGTTTAATTATTTATAATTGACTTTTCCGATGTTGTGTTTTAAGGATAGGTAACTCAGGTGTGAAAAATGACCAACTTAGTGCCAATTTATGAGTTATCGTTTATAGGAATGCCATATAGGCTGTTTCAGAATTGGTATTGTTATGTACACAAAAGGGTTCTTTACATTGTTTTGTACACAAAAGTGTTCACCAAGAGAAAGAGAGTTGCCTTCACCCTACCTGAAATAACAGGGTCAAATGAATGGGGAACAGACTGTATTCAATATTTTACCTCTCTTTGACGATTATTATGAAGAAAAAAATTTAATGTCATGTTTTTTGTGTTCGCGCTTTTTTGCTTCCTATATAAATATATATATTTTTACAAGTAAATGCAGCAATTGATCATCTTACTTGTGTTACTAAGCACGAAGGGGAACGACCGAGTATAAAAATTTAATTATGTTAGAACTAAGAAAGAGGGTAGATTTCACTTTTTATTTTAAATAAAACTTTTCATTATATGTAGTGAAATGGTGTCCGCAACCATACAGTGAATAAGTTTAACATTGGTGCTAAATTTTAAAACAACTGGATTTTACTGAGAGCAAAGAAACACTTGGGAAATGCTAAAAACTGCTTTGCGTGTAAACAGTTCGATACCCCGAGCCTGCTCTCAACATGTTTCAGCAGTGAGTTATCGTTCATAAAACCGACCCCTAGCGGCAGTTGAAAGGCCTACATTTATCATTGTAAATTCCTGTACCTATTTAATTATAAGAAATAATTACTTTAAAGTGAGTTATTGAAAATTCATGCTATTTCTTACATAATTTTAAAGTTCAATTACTGCCAATCTTTGGCAAAGATAGGCAGTTAAGGGTAATTATTTATTCCCTTTGAGGGTAGTTTATTTTTTATCCCTAAATACAGTTGACTTAAATGCAGCATATGGAGAAAACGAACAGTTTTCGAGATCAAAAGTCAATAAAAAATACAAACTAGGAGCAGAGAAAACTACAGACCTCTTAACGATGAAAGGTGGGATCAGGTGCCATAGAGGAGTAAGCTCCTTATCATGATCGGGAAATAAAGAAAAAAATATGTGTCGTCAATTCTAGGGAGAGGGCGTTATAAGTATTCAGTACTTGTGCTCAATCCCTTTGTAATTATATTACAATAAAATATGTTCAAATCAATCAATCAATAAATAATTCACTAACTATTATTATCTAATATGATAAACATCCGTCAACATTTGACTCAATGAAAAATTGTAATTGCTGACAAGGTTATTGTATCAATCATAAAGCTTACGAAATCATGAATTTAAACGAGACTGCTGATATTCCTGTTTCATCAACATGTTTGTCAGTAATTGACCTCGTTTAAGAAATTGTTCATACGTAGAGCATGCTCTTGCGTATCGTTTCAACTGTGATATATAAACATCGTTTGAAGATGATGAAGATATATTGCTGCATAAGTAAGGGAAGTTGACAATTGAAAAGTTATAATCATCTGCAAGTGAGCTAAGGCTACGTTTAAAAGTTTCTATGCTAAAAGTCTTAGTAGATCCAATAAAAACTTTACCTACCACGCAGAAAAGTTAGGATTTGTTTTCTAAAACAGTCTTGGTACCCACGATATGCGAAAGGTGGGATCAGGTGCCATAGAGGAGTAAGCTCCTTATCATGATCGGGAAATAAAGAAAAAAATATATGTCGTCAATTCAGTGAATAAATAATTCACTAACTATTATTATCTAATATGATAAACATCCGTCAACATTTGACTCAATGACAAATTGTAATTGCTGACAAGGTTATTGTATCGATCATAAAGCTTACGAAATCATGAATTTAAACGAGACTGTTGATATTCCTGTTTCATCAACATGTTTGTCAGTAATTGACCTCGTTTAAAAAATTTTTCATACGTAGAGCATGCTCTTGCGTATCGTTTCAACTGTGATATATAAACATCGTTTGAAGATGATGAAGATATATTGCTGCATTTTGACAATTGAAAAGTTATAATCATTTGCAAGTGAGCTAAGGCTACGTTTAAAAGTTTCTATGCTAAAAGTCTTAGTAGATCCAATAAAAACTTTACCTACCACGCAGAAAAGTTAGGATTTGTTTTCTAAAACAGTCTTGGTACCCACGATATGCGATAGCAAGTTTACACTATGACGTCATGTTTTGACATCATCGACCTTTACTACACAAGTTAATAAGAAATATCAACAAAATCGCTTCGGCGCAAGGACATACCTTACTTTGATTTAAAGAAACAAGGTATAAAAAGACGGAAGATATTCCAATGATTCAAGATATTGCTGCAGAAATGTCGACACTGCAATTGTGTAATACCATTTGCAGAGTATTAAGTTGAAACAGGGTAAAAATTCACAGTCCAGTGTAAGTTTTCTAATTTTTTTTTTTTATTAATTGAGTAAGTGCATAGAATTTGTGCATCAATTTTATTAATCTTTATAATTGTTTCATTAATATTATCGTTATTTATTTTAAATTTGCTTTCAATTCTAATGGTACGAAATGAACTAACCAAAGAGAAAAAAAAACATACTAATGTAGCGTCTCTTCTTTTGAGCCATTTATTGAAAAGAAAGTTGGACTGCATATGCGCGATTGCCTAGGTCTAAGGTTGCAAACAGTCGCTTTCATTTAGAATGAATTAAATAGGATATGTCCTTGCGCCAACGTTGTTTAGTTGATGTGTTTTATTGCCTTGAATGGATAAGAACAATGACGTCATAATATGAACTAGCTATAATATGATTTGGGCACTTCGTATCAATAAAGAAATCGATTTGAATTTTCTTGTATATAAAATACTGGTATACAATTTATGGAATTTTATTGGCTCATTTGCATATCCTCATATTTAGCCTTATCTCACTTGCGTCAAATTATCATAAAGCTTAGAACAACTTTGTTAGATCACCATTAACGTCTTTTTTCAGTTAAATATCAAAATATGAAACAAATGTGTCATTTTCTGCTTCATACGACCAAGTTTAGATTTTCATGCCTTCTCTGCTGTTTCGTTGTTGTTGTTGTCATTATTGTTTCTGTTTTTAAGTCTTATTTATTTGAAAGATGTTTAAAAGAAAATAAGAATCGATTCAAGGAATTTTTGAAAAATGGAATTTCTTACAAAAGATTAAAGCTTTCATTTGATCGATCGAAAAAACTTTCATTACTAAATATTTCTCAAAAACAATCAACAAGTAAAATCGCGGTTATTGAAAGCCATTTGTTTCAAACGTAATCAAATTAAAAAATATATACATTGTTTAATACATTGTTTAATACTATTAGTACGTAAAACATTATCGTACCTTTGGAGTTTTAAAAATTAATACAGATTTTCAAAAGCTTTCTTTGGCATATTACTATCTGTATAAAGCATTTCACATTCTTTGAAATAAATTGAATATGTAAAGTTTTCATTTTTTTCAAATCATATATGCTCATTTTTTTCTACAAAGTATTTTTTTTTTATCAATTTAAGTATATTATGAAACAAATTAAACTAGAAAATGCCTTTAAGTTCTTTTAATACAGCTCTATTCCAGAAACTGTATCGCTTCAGTTTCAATAACGATTGATTGATTGATTGTATATTCCTTAACGTCCCTCTGGAGAATTTTTCACTCATATGGAGACGCCACCACTTGCCAAATTTTGTCCTATACTTGGCACTCAGGGCCATTGAGCAGGGAGGGATAATTTTCGTGCCAGCACCTAGTACTGCGACACGGAACCTCGGTTTATACGAATTCGAACCCGCAACGTAAGGATCAACTCCTTATTTCGCGACTCTAGAGCAGACGTTCTAACCACTGCACTACAATGGCGACTTCATTAACGAGATATAATGAAAAATAGTTGTATTTTCCTTAACAATAAAGTTTTTGCGCTTCTAAATGTTAAAAAAATTAGAAAATACATGAATTGTGGGTATAATATGATTTAATGTAAACCACGAGAAGATGTCCTCAGGTAAAGAAGGATATGGAGATAACGAATAGTATTCGATCTCAAAATCCATAAAACAATTCAAAATAAGAGCAGAACAAACACAGACCTCCGAAACATCAGAGGTGGGATAAGGAAGAGTGAGCATCCTCTGCTGACCGGTCACACCTGCTGTGTGCTCCTTGTCATGATCAGCTAATAAAAGAAAAATCCGTGGTCAATTCAGTGTGTAAACAATGGACTAACAATTAGTATAAAAAACGTCTGTCAGCATTTGACTCAGTGATAAATTGTAATTGCTGACAAGGTCATTGTATCGATCAAAGAACTTACAAAATGATGACTTTAAATAAGTCTGCTGATATTCTTGCTTAATCAGCTTGCTTGTCAATAATTTACCTCGTTTCAGAAATCGTTCGTAAGTACAGCATACTCTTGCGTATCGAATCAACTGAAATATATCAACTCCGTATGCAGGTGATGAAGGTATATTGCTACATGAGTAAGGGAAGTAGACGATAGAAAAGTTCAAGTCATCATGTTTATCATATACCTTGGTTGTTAGATTACCATGAACTTTTTTTTCAAGTAAAATATCCAAGTATGAAACAGATGTATCAGACTTTGTAGTATCTTTTATCTCAAGCTCATTAGGATATATCGTATCGACGTAGGCTTTTCATAAGTGGACCATGACATAAAGCCAATAAAGTTTAAAAGTTTTTTCACTTTTTTTATTAGGAAAAGTTAAAATGCTTTACAATTATAGTGCGAAAAGATCTTTATCATCATGATAAAGCAACCTTTGGTCTTATATACCCTAATAAAATTGCTTTTTTATATCTTATTGACATGACTTTTTGAAATGTCCTCAATATATTAGCCTATTTTTTATTTCAAAATTTATGTTTAACTGTTTATATAGAGTTATATTTAAGATACGAATACGGTTAAATGAGATTATTACCTTAAGGGGATGAAGGATGTATGGTCACGTGACTCAGTTTAATTACGTCATAATCTTTTATAAAATATGTACAAAACCAGATTGAAACCACAGTACTTGTTTAACTTTTTGAACGTTTGTTTGAGTTCACCGCCTTTTATAAAAATATCTAAAAACATTAAAACATTGCAAATATTTTCAAATTACGAAATAGATTGATCCACTCTTCTGTTTTCCTACACTGCGCGACCAACGAGTCGCTGACGTCATAGTGGATCTTAGTACAGTAAGATTTTATACAAGGTAAAACACGGGTAGTATAATATCATAAAAACGGGTCATGATCAGTACATAATGGGATATTTTATGAATTACAGAACAAAAAAAAAATACATGGTTGTTGACGGAAAGAATTCGTAGTTATGTCTTACTTAGCTTATTTCGAAAATGTGTGACGTCATAGTAGGTTTTCCCGTACTCAAGAAATGTAAACATGAAACGTTAATCTCATGCTCATGTCTTGTTCAACTATACCCTGTGCAATATTGAGCTCAGCTTCACCAATCGATATTTTTGCAGTTAATCAATAACATGACGAACTTGCATTTCGACGTAATTTTGAAATATTGAATGAAAGGATTTTTTGTAAATTAATTTGTTGTTTAAATTGTGTTAAAAAGAACGTAATTTTCCGTCTCCGGATGCGGTGGGACAAAAGAATATTGCTTTTTCGAATTTTTAACCCTATTCATACTCTGAAATATTTTAAAAGACACATGTTCGCTGACATATTTTTTATCTATGCTGAAAAAATAAATTCCATTATGGACCGAGTAATGGGCCCAGAAATACGGAGAATCAAAACTTCACTCAGACACTGTGGGGCATAGTATTTGTCACTTAATATCTCAGAAATAAATCTAGAAACTTATTGATATATCTGCTTTAAGGTATGTGTGGCATATTAAATAAGAGATATACAAAATATGAAAAAAATTGAATGACAGGTATTTTTTTCAGCTAAAGGTCCTTCATCCCCTTAAATTACTTTTTTGTGTTTTTGCTCTCGTTTTTCAAATTGAAATCTTCACTCTTTTTAAGAATCTTATATCCTTCAAAAATGCCTAGACTGTCTCTTACAAACTTTTCAATTACAATGAAACCTTATATAGTATCAAGATATGGAACATTCGAAACAAGTTTTTAAAGAAAAATGTTTTGTAACTTCTTTCAAAAACAGTCCCATTGACTCACCACTACTTATGACGTCGAAATACTAGTAGGTGAGAATGAAAACCTTTGAGCAATCATCTTCTAGGGTCCTAAGTACATGTAAGGATATATAGTAGGAAACACCCAGGTGGCTATAAAACTTATATAATAAAATATGTCCAAGTTCATGCCAGATGTCAGTTGAAATATGAAAATAAAGATCTCAATACAATGTCCAAATATAGATTAGATGTTTTATTAAATAAAATAAGGAACCGTATTATTATACCTCATTATGAATATTCTACACACCGCGTTATCTGATTGGTTCTAGATTATCACGTGATCGGGCCGTAAAACTTCATATTTCCCGTCGTCGGCACGCTTTTCATCATATTCCACCTCTTCGGAACACCTAGTGAATTTTCGCGCAGTATAGTTCTCGTTCGTTGAACGAAAACTCCCGAGAGTAGTAGACGTCACAATAGCCTGGTTGACGTCACAAAACTGATGACAATGTGTTGACCAAATGGTTTTATAGTAACTTTACGTTAACAATGCTGTGAATTAGAGAGTAGTACCGAATTTGAAAGTTTATTTTTATTTCAAAGGTTTTGCTTGTTTCGGTATAATAAACAATTCATTGCATGAATGTTCGGGAAACATGAAGACTTATTCAGCCAAGAAATATCATATACCCCTCGGGCGAAGCCCTTGGGGAATATGATTTTTCTTGGCTGAATAAGTCTTCATATTTCCCTCACTATCATGCAATAAGTGTATAATATACATTAAACAGCAATCTACGATCCATCTATCGTTCTTTTATTACTAAATTGAAGGGATTACTTATCAAAAACTACGAAAGATTTCAAAAAAGGATTTGGAGATAACGAACAGTATTCAAGATCAAAAGCCCATAAAACAATACAAAAAAAGAGCAAAGCAAACGCAGACCTTCGAAACATCAGAGGTGGGATCAGGTGTCATTGAGGAGTGAACAAGCCCTGCTGACCGGTAACACCTGCCGTGCGTTGTGGAAGCTGATAAATATTGCATTTGTTATAGGTTAATTGCTGTAAAGTATATAATGAAAAAAATAGTACATTATCTCGATTCTACATTTGTTTTTAAAAAATAAGATTCTGCAATGCTCTTACTTTTTGGGGGGGGGGAGGGGGGTATGTAATTTTATAGTAAAGAGTATATATATTTTTAAAATTTCACTTAAAATCAAAATGACATTGAAATAGGTTGCGATTCTTCTTAAATTCTACCTAAGATGCAGTAATTGACAAATATTGATGATTATAAGTCTACTTGTCTTCTAGTTATGAACCAGAGAGTTTTTTTTCTATATTTGGCTATCCATGTAACATATTAATATTAGCCTGAAGGTCATCTTCGCTAGCCAAGAGTTTCCGATCTGAAATATACTATCAATTTCGGATCGGAAACCCTTGGCTAGAGGAAGGATATGGAGATAACGAACAGTATTCAATCTCAAAGTCCATAAAACAATACAAAATAGGAACAGAGCAAACACGGACCTCGAAAACATCAGAGGTGGGATCAGGTGCCATGGAGAAGTAAGCATATCCTACTGGCCGGTCACAACCGCCGTGTGCTCCTTGTCATGATCAGCTAATAAAAGAAAAGTCCGTTGTCAATTCAGTGTGTAAATAATGGAATAACAATTAGTATGACAAACGTCCGTCAGCATTTGGCTCAATGATAAATTGTAATTGATGACAAGGTCATTGTATCGATCATAGAACTTACGAAATGATGTTTTTAAACGAGAGGGCTGATATTCTTGTTTATCAGCTTGCTTGTCTATAATTCACCTCGTTTTAGAAATTATTCAAACGTAGAGCATGCTCTTGCGTATCGAATCAACTGAGATATATAACGCCGTATGCAGGTGAAGAAGGTATATTGCTACATAAATTTAAAAGTTAAAGTCATTACGATAATCATAAAGGTTGGTTGTTAGATAACCATAAAGTCTTTTTCAAGTAAAATATCCAAGTATAAAACAGTTAATCTGTATCTTTTCTCTCAAGATCACTAGGATATATCCTTTCGACAGAGGATTGGAAATAACCATTGTTGATTGATAATACGTCGTTGATATATCAAAATGTTGAGTTGAAGGCCACAAAAAATTATTTTTGTTTTTTCACACATTAGTTTGCACAAATTCTGCTTCATATGAATGCAAAAATAGGTCTGCTAAAAAAGGAGCGCAATACGTACCAATGGGAATTTCATTAGATTTTTGAAGACGTGGTCTGCAAAAACCACATAGATACGTATTGTCGATCAGAAATCAGAAACTCGTGCATTTTTTAAGTCAACTTTAGAGAACTTGTGTTTGCAATCAAAATATGTTCTAGCAAATTTATTTTGCAAATAACCAATAACAAAGTAAGTAAAACGAGTTCCATTGTTATTAAAATGAAGTTGTCAATGATATTAAAAAGCCTGGACTTTAATTTTTCGCGGTGAATGACTGTGTATAAAGTTGAAAATTGGTATTTTTTTCAGCTGTAAAATTTGGTAAAATCTTGTGATTTCAAATTGTCTAAAGGTTCTTTGGAATTTTTGAGTATTCATATCTGATTCACACCACTTCTTGAATATATTGTTGCACAGTACTCTTGAAGTTTTTCATTACTACTGTCAATATTTTAGTGTGGATTAACTTTTTACAACTTACTGAACTTTTATGCAGTATACACTTAATGTTCACGTCATAGAAATCGAAATTTAACATTTCCCCGTAAGCACCTTAAACCGTGGTACACGTTTCTCTAAAGTAAGAGTAAATAATATCATGACGCAATGTTTTAATACAAAAATAACTTTTCTAATTTTATAAGATTTTTGCAATTATCAAATAGAAGGAAAATGGCATTAAATTTAAGATAAAATGAACTTTTTAAAGTGTGTGAAAATGCGTGATTGCTGGGAAACGGTACATACGTGATTTTGCGTTAGAAATAGGAAATGGTATATGCGTTAAAATGCGTGACTGCGGGGAAGAGGGTTAAAATTAAAAAAAGAGGCTTGGTTAAACATTTACTGATACCCGCAATGTATCTTTGTTTGTTAGGATTCTTAGAAGTTTTGGAATCCAATACATACATGGTAGTTAAAATTATTTTGATCTTTGGGATATTAAGGATATCAAAAACTCACATGATTTTAAAGAATTTCTACCTTAGAAAGGGAACTATGAGCATGAGTTGGGTTTCCACTCTTAGATTAAATGCAAGTTCTTCCGAAAGTACAATTTATATAATGAGCCTTACGAACAAAGACAATGTTGCTACCTGCTTTGTAAGCAAGGACCGGGACGTTCTCATCATGTAATCTTTTTAATTTTTTTCCTTTATTGATTATTGAATGCAAAAGGATAGATGTTTTCCATATTGCCCCTTAATCTTTACTACGCGATTTTAACTTGGATCTGATTCATTTAATCCATTCTGACAAAGTGTCAACGTCAAATGATTTAATGATACATAACATTTATATAATTAGATTTATGATTTGAATGAAGGTTAGTATTAATTGATAAGAATCTTTTTTTTCATTTCATCGTCCAGGACAATAATTAATATACTCTCGTAGGTATTAATAACCAAGTTTTTATTGACATTTGTATATTTATTTCCTGTTATTGAAACCTGTAAATTTAAACAGAAAACATCTTCTATACCGTATTATTTGAAACAAATAAAAATCTGTTCAAATTAAATGTGAATTTTTCTTAAATAAAATAATTTAGTATTGATGCTCCTTTCTTCCTATACTTCTAACATATGTGTTTAAAGTAAGGGTCTATCATATATTGTTTGTAAATGTGATGCACAAATATTTTTATCCCCTTAGGCCCCTACCTGATGATAGGCATTTGTAGATATTTATTTGCATATGTAGTATTAAAAGGGGTCATTATTGTGTTCAGCACTACATATATTTTACTAGAGGTACGTGTTTATGAATGCATGACCCCTGTTTTGTATACATTTTTTCGTCATTTACAAAATAAATAACATAATTCATTCGAACACAAGTTTTATTATTTTGCCTGCCCTGAGAAAAACAGAGCTCTGTTTCACTGACAACGTTATACAAACCATGGAACATCAATATTCTTAATCAAACTGAAATTCTGCGGCTGATAATTTCAAACCATGAGATATAACACTAAATTTGTATTTTCAAGAATATGCGCTTTTAAATATTAAAAAGTTATAAAACTGTTATTAAAATTTTTTAAAATAACGAGACAAATTCTTTAAATTTCTCCTGCGTGAACCATAGCGTAAAGATGATAAACTTCGAGTATTTTTATTGTTTATTTGAAAAAAGTTAAAATGAATCAAATTTATAAATATGAAAAGAACTTTATCATGATAAAATGACTTGGACCTTATACACTCGAATAAGTCAAGAAAATTGCTTTTTTGCACATTGAATTGCAAATGACTTTAAGAAACATCCCCCATACAAGTAACCTATTTTTTTCTTCAAACTGTATAAATAAATATGGGTCTTAATAGAGTTTAATCAAAGAAACGAATACAATTAAATGGGTTTATTGCACAAGATGAATTCTTTGGATTCTTGCTTTCATCTAAACTCTATATTTCCTACACAAAGTGTCCATAAATGTTGCATGCAAACTTTTCAATTTTAAAGAAAGTTTACTGTCGCAGTACAGTTAAGGTGCACAATGGAAATATCGACAATATTTTGTACTTTGAATAATTGTAATTATGATTAATAACTACATATTGAGGACAATTAGATATTATATTTAGACTTGTCATGCAGATTTAGCACATGTACTTGCAGTAATCATGCTACCTATAAATTTCACTAGTGCAAAGACAAGTTAAAATTCCAAGTTTAGTTTATAAATATTTTCAACACGCATAGTATTTTCTGAAAAGTTCTGCGAATCTATCTTAATTCTACAATTTCATTGCTAAAATTATATTTGTATGACCAAATGCTGTATTTTTTTATGGTCAACGGCATTGATATAATAAAATTATTATTAAGATTTCATCAGGATCGCAGCACTTTTCAGATACCTTAATGCTTCTAGAGTTGAATTGTGAAAGCTTACTATGATCCATTGAGTGTATGCCCTTGCACTAGATCGATCTATAAAGACCCCAACATTACCCTCCAATGTGCATGCATACAATATGTCAATTAAATACGTAATATACAGAAAATATTTTAATAAAATCGTGGAGAAGACATTGAATTCAAGTTAATGGCCTAAAGAATAACTGTAAATAATATTTTATTTAAGTAGAGATCACATTTTTCGTTGAGAAAATATTACCTGATATGCCTCTCACTGCATACAAACTACGTCAAGATTTACAAAATGACGTCACATTGACACGTGACTTGTTGATAACTTGTTGTGTGCGATTTAACTCGAAAGCCAGATAGGTTCAATTCTAAAAAGATATTTTTTTAACTCGTTATATCGAGTAAGTTATCTCGTAATAACCATTTAATTATCTCGTTATAACGATTAAATTACAAGTATCCCGTTATAACGAGTTAGTATCTCCTTATAACGAGTAATTATCTAGTTATAACGAGTTAGTTATATTGTTATAAAGAGTAAGTTATCTCGTTATAACGAGTTACTATTATATCGTTATAACGAATTAGTTTTCTCTTTATAACGAATTGTTTTCTCGTTATAACGAGTTACTACTATCTAGCACTAAATGTCGGGATTTTCTACAATTCAAGAAATTATTCATTGTTTATTTGAAGATTCTTCGCCATTTTAATTTATTTTCTGATATCAAAAATATATTTTGTTGTTTCAATAAATCAATGTGACTTCCTGATATCAAAATATCATTTTCTAAAATTCGATTTGTTAAATATCATAAAAATTATTTCTTGATACCAGAAATTCAAATTGTTGAGATCAGAAAATGACATTTTTTTTATACTAACAATAACTTTATTTGATATAATAAAATCCCAAAATTTTTGTAATATCAGAAAATGTCTTTATATCAGAAATTCGAATTTTTGATATCAAAAAATGAAAATTCTGATATAATAAAATGATATTTCAAAATCAGAAAATTCCTAAAAAATATTAAAACGGCACCCCATAGAATTACAGAATAAAAAACTTGTTTCTGAAAAAATGTTTCAAATTTTGGATCGTGGGCGATACTCATATTTTAATTCTTTGCTGAAGGTAGCCAAATCTGTAGTTTAAAGAAAATCCAGTTCAAATGATAATGCATGAATTTTATAACTTTTATACACTTATCATGATAAAGCAACCATTGACCTTGTTTACTCCAGTGCATCGAGAAAATGGCTTTTTATTGCAAATGACGTTTTGAAATATCCCCCGTACAGTTAGCCTATTTTTTCGAAATGTAAATATATAAATTTGTATCATTATAAGGTTTAATCAAAGAAATGAATTAAATTATGGAATAAGGTTGTCAAACTAATATATATGATTTTAAAGAAATTGAAATGAAATTGCAAAAATATAGAGATTTGGTTTAAAGTTTTAACTCCAGTTAGTCTTTTTTGACATATTGTTTAAACATATATGATACGCATTCATTGGCAGCAAACTTTATATTATGAATCTTCCTTTTTGCTTCAATAAATTACAAAAAAAAAAGAATAATAAAAAAATAAATAAAATGGAATAATAATGATTATCTATCGGCCTTGCAATGCTGAATCTATAGGTTAAATTGAAAGTCTAAAAGATCTATTGAATGATATTCCGGCGCATAAAAAGATTAATAGGGAAAACATCGAAGATGTTATTTATGATGAAAACACCGTTTAATATCCAATCTAGCCTTATGTATACATACTAAAAAGATTCTGAACAAAACATTCTTGAAACTTTAAATAGCAGTATCAAGCACGTTAATGTCAAATGCTTAAGATTTGAACATAATTGAGATTGATATTGTATATTGTTTAACGTTCATTTAGAGAACATTTCACTCATATGGAGAGTCACCGTATGCTCGTGAAGGGCTTCAAATTTTGACCTATACTTGGCACTCAGGGCCATTGAGCAGTGAGGGTTCTTTATCATGCCACCGCCCACTGTGACACGGGACCTACGTTTTTAAGGTCATATCCGAAAGACCCGTGACTTTAACTTAGTGCCAAGCGCTTGGCGAAAGTCACTACCTTTGTTTACGTCTTAAGTATAAGTCACATTATCCAACGATGGGGTATACGATGAGAAAACGATGCGTTTTTTGATGAAAATGGCGTGGTTGCCGGCCGGGCACCACTAGTGATCGGACGGTGAACAAGGCTTTTTTTGCAAATCGGTGGGGTCATCGGTAGGAAATAATTCGTAGTTAAAATTCAGCGATGTCTCCAACGATGCCTCACATCGCTCTTCATCGGCAACCCATCATTAACATATCTTTCACGGATCGGCCTATGTATGGCCGAGCATCGTCCAATATCCGTTGAATCTGAGGTCATCGGGGAGTCTAGTGGTGTTCAACAGATAACGACCGATCATCGGTCGATGTTCGACCAAACATTGGCCCGTAGTCGACCGATGTACAAACGATGTTCACCAATGTATGAGCGATGTAATATACATCGGCCGATTATCCTGGAACATCGTTTTATGATTAGCAATGCACCGCTGGACCTTTGTAAGTCCGGCCGGCAACCACGCCATTTTTCTCATATAACGCATTGGTTGCCCATCGTATGCACATCGCTGGATAATGTGACTGATACTTTAAGGACTACTAGACCGATGTGTACCGATGTTGGGGCATCGTTAACACCACGGATTACAACCGATTACCACCGGCCTACGGCTACCGGCCGGGAAATGTGACCTAGGCATTAGGTATTGCACGGCGCGGCGAACGAGAATTGAACCCGGGCTTCCCGATCACGAACCGAATGATCGGTAACAGAATTGAGAAAGTTGAGACGAATTTTTTCATTTCTACAGTTTTTAGTGTCTTGTAACACAAACATTTCGTATAGACCTGTCTATATTTTTCATTGAAAAATGTAACTTTTTTCAAGACATAGGATTAGGTATTAAGACTTTTGAACTGCATGGCCATTCAGTTAAAAGATCATATGATAATAATTAATTATATAACCATCCTAAATTGGAAAGTTCTTTGAGAATACTATCTGAATATTTCCTTAAAAACGGTCTTCTGTAAAATAATTTTTTTAACAACAGAAACTATAAAGCATATACCGATATTGCATTTCATAATAAAATAAGTAGATATATATTCTTAAATTACAATATTATTCAAATGAAACGTTTGGGATAATGAACAGTATTTAAACTCAAAACCATAAAACAATACAAAATAGCAAGACAGCAAACACGGGCCTTCAAAACATCAGAGGTAGGATCTGGTGTCATGGAGGAGTGAACATCTCCTTCCGACCAGTCACATTCACCGTGTGCCCTTTAGCATGATCTGGAAATAACGAAAATAACAACTGAGTTTGTAAATAATGGCCTAATAATTATTTTGAAAAATGTCAGTTAGCATTTGACTCTATGATAAATTGTATTTGCTTACAAGGTCATTGTATCATAGAACTTTAAAATGACCAAATTAATCAAAGTACTTTACATTCCCCTTCCTTTTGTAATGAAAAAGGAACACTAATGCTCTTTCATACTTCAGGAGAATATTCGACAAGGTCCTAAAGACATCAACATTTTTTATTATAAGATTGAATAATTTCTATCTGTATGTTAAGCTGGGATCCGACAATTTAGAAAATACTACGATATAATTACCTGCACGTGACCTTGAAGATAAAAATAAACATATTTTCTCCAACGTCTAAAAATTGGTCGGGAAATTTAAACAATTAGTTTTGGAAATCTATTCCAGTTCCTTCCTAATTCCAATCAGATTAAATAAATAAGTGGATATAATTTGGGCTCGGGGTGCTCTGTAGCTCTCCAGTTTAAACAGTTTTAACGTCAAGTTTTATTTTTGATTTACACTAAAAATAGAGAAAAGTAAATCCTCCACTGAAGGACTTCAATCCTCCTACCCCAACCCTTTCAAACCCATGAATTAAAATTTGAAGTTAAATAATCATTCTTTGTGGGGGATATTGTAATATTTTTTCAGCTCTCAATTTCTTTCCTTTTCACGCCCTCAATTTTAAAATCTAGTCTATAAAAGAGCTTGATATTATTCCTTTTAATAGACATTTTCAGATTTCGCGATCTCGAGACCGTACTCGCGCACTGACTCTGACAGTTGTTTCAAATTTTTAGGGGCCGTGTCAAAATTTAATTTATTTACAAAAAAACAAAAACACTGTTTCCTAGATAAAACAACATAATAAGCTGCATTTAAAGCCATATATGGCGTATTCTCATAAGTTCAGACTAACTCGAATTAAAATGATCTGTTTTGTTACTTTATATAAAGATAGGACTTTCCTGTAAATAGCACAATTTAAATCAATCGTGTTACATAGAAATCCAAGATTTAAAACAATTACCGATTTATGTCCAACTCGGATAAAAATATCATAGCAAACACAGTTTAAAGTCAATTTAACCTACATGTATAGAAATATGGGGATGACATTTGGGTTCAAAATCGGTGGTTTCATTTTGAATTTAGATAGCAAATATTATCCTAAGCTTTGTTTAATCTCGTGATTTACTTTTTTAGTTCAGATACGCCATACTTAAAATAAAGCTTTATAACCCTTTCAAAACACTTTTTATACGGCACCTTATATATCGAAGTACAGAGTACGAGTCCTAGCTCGTGGCGCTCTTGGCTGAAAATGTATAATAGTCTGGTCCGATTTATAGGTGAACTAGAAAAAAAAACTTCTAACGGCAAATAATAATTATTTGGTCTAGCATAGTTTAAAAACCTATTCCGAGTATGCTTAGTCCGAAAAAATATGCTGGATTTCATGAAAATTGCGTTAAATAGGTCAAAATGGCTATTCAAAATGGCGGACATCCAATTTTTGTAATTTTCTCTTAATGTCATTCAGTGACACATCGATCAAAGAAAAAAATATTACATTCATTTCTTATCATTTAATTATGATTTTAAATTAATAAAATGAAAGTTTCTTTCACTTTTCTATTAAATTTATGCATCAAAAACAGTATGCACGAATACATCACCATAACGTTAACGTTGCTGAAAATTCAAAATGGCTCTAACCATGCTAACGAAAAACGTTCACAAATATTGTCGTGTGATTACCAACAGTCTCCAAAAATAATTTACAGTTCTTTAACACAAAAAACTTACCTGTTGTGTTATCCCTCTGGGTATATTTTCCCCGGTAAGTTATCTAAGTTCGTAAATGTAAAGGTAAGCTACTCAAATATCCTAAAAGTTCTAACGTTAGGTCACCGAAATTTTGGATTTCATTTGCGCATCTTTTCATTTGAATTTCAAACCGAATATATAAATACGTATCACAACCTGTCAGTGCTGTAAAACCCGAAAGAGTCTGTTGCCGATATATAGTTCAAGATTAAAGAATTCCATCCTCAATTCATGCAGTGTCGTTTTTCTCGATCACTCGTTTCCCACGATTAAACAGATTTTCGGTTTTCCCCGCTTTGGTAGCATAATAAAACATTTTTTTCAGAGTTATATTGTTTCATACCAGATATCTCAAAGTCAAACATTTTAGAAAAGTATGCCGATTAAACGATTTCTTCCCTTCTTTCCCAAAACTGTATTGTCGTTATGCAGACGATTTTAATTTGTTTAGCAAAGGGGGATAATTCAAAATGAAACGAAAGTAGAAAGTAAGACAGGAACCTAACGGACAGGTTCCGAAATTCAGGAAAATATCTATTAAAGCAAAGGTATTTAATTATTCCTTCAAAAAGTAACTTGGAAGCGGGGAATATACATGTACCGACTGTCAAAGTAGTTCCGGCTGCTTAGTGCAACCAAACTCTAGATTTTATTGATGCAGTTATCAAAAGAATTTTTTATCCAATCAGAATCAAGTATTTTATAGAAATTAAATGATAAAAGAATGCTAACATTATTACTTTAGCTAAGAAGATTTAGTCGTTTCTAAATTCAATTCGAATTTTCTCTGATTTATTTATGTAGAAACGATTAAATTCTCTGAGTGATCGGATGTCCACCATTTTGAATCGTCATTTTGACCTATTTAACGCCATTTGCATGAAAGCCAGCATATTTTTTCGGATTTAGCATACTCGAAATAGATTTAAAAACTATGCTAGACCAAATAATAATTATTTGCTTTTAGAAGTTATTTCTAGACTTTTTAAAAATCAAGATCAGACTATAATTTATAACATAAAAAATCCAAATTAATACAACTGGTAATTTATTTATTCCTGCTTCGCTAATTGAATAAGCCAAGACTTTGGCGAAAATAAACAAGCAAGACAGCATAAACTGCATGTCGAATTAATTATTAAATCATATAAAAAAAATTATAGCCTTTTTAAAGTCAATACGTTGATTAAGCCACCTTCGTAAAATATTCAGCCTCGGTTTTCATTCGGTTTTTGGCCTCGGTTATTAATATTGTACTCCTCAGATTGTTTAATCATGGTATTGGCCTAAAACGGCATTAATTGTACATGTATATTACTGTTTTAAACTGTTTTACCAGACGCCCGAATAATCGTCAGCAAAAAGGATATGAAAACGCAGTTGGCGGATGCAGAAAATGGGGAATATTGCATATGCTTGTAAAAATTTAAGAAGTATAGATTTTACACTTCTTGTCATACCTTCCTAAGGAGAACATTTTTCAAGTCATAAGTCAATGTTTTAAGATCCCAAGGAATCAACATGATTTTGAACTTCCATATACAGGTGTACATGTATATATTGGATACCGAAACGTCATAAGAATCCTTACAAAGATATATAAAGCGAGTTCCAGTGAATTCCAGTTAATGTTAATGTTCAACCAAGCCTCTTCCTTTATTCCTCACTAGGATATCAATCGCAGTGAAGAAGAAGATTTTACCAAAATGAACAGCTTAAAAACTTAGGACCTTTAAGTCCAGGGGCCCGTTTCATCAAAGGTCGTACGCCCAGTCGTAGCGCTACGCCGGCGTAAAGTCGGGACTAGCAGCGAGATTTGCGTTTCATTAAAGAGCATATCTTTACACCCGACTAAAGTTAGGCCTAAATTTTACGTCTGCTCATGGGTAGGCGTAAGTTCAGGTGTAAACATAAAATATGGCGACAGTGTTATTAGTTAGAAAACGAAATCGTCCTTCCATAAGGAGAGAGAGGGTTTTCCGGGATCGCAGTAACGTTTTAGAAACTTTATGTGATGTAGACCTAATTGAGAGATATAGGTTTCCTCGACACGTCATCGTTAACATTGTCAACAATGTTGAACCTATTGTTGGTAGAAAAACAAGAAAAACACATGCTATACCAACGTATACGCAGGTAAATTGTATGACTCTACACTTCAATTTCAAATACATGTACCAGTAAAATACAATATACACTTAATAAAAAATCTTTTCCTGCAAATACAAATTTATATATCTGCATCTATATTATTTGAAAATATAAGGACGTTTGTTTGTTTATTGAATAAAAAGTATTGTTGACATATAAGTCATGTTATAAAGATGTTCGCATCTTTAATAAAATAATTAAACTTTTTAATCCTTCTTTAAATGATTATTAAAACAGAAATAAATATATGCAATAAAATGTCTTTCTTTGTTTGTTATTACTGGAATTAATTCCAGTAATAACAAATAAAGAAAGCATTTTATTGCTTAAATAATTCATAGTTCTAAATATGTACATACATGTGTTATGAAACAATTATGCAGTAGCCTATATTTATATGCAGGTGCTTGTTACGCTCAGATATCTGTCGAAAGGAAATTTCTTCTCCGAGTTGGGAGATCTACATGGAATTTCCCGATCGTCAGTCAGTCGCATTATTCATAATGGTAAATTTTGTTTTCATAAATGATATTCACTCTGTTGAGTTTTGCTTTAGCGTTGAAGATTTATTTATGAGACATAGGCGTCGGAACCGGGCGGGGGTAGCCCCCTCCTCCACTTTTTTGCAAAGATACTGTAGACGTAATACAGGCTTTCAATATTGGAGTTTACCTTTTTCTACTTTAAACATATTATATTGAATAATTCAATAAGGATTGGGCAACAGGCAAGGCCTCTGTACATCCTCTCCTTTTTCTCTTGGTTTAGCACCCCCCCCCCCCACTTTCAATTAGCCACTCCACTTTCAATATGCTTCCTACGCCTATGTGTGAGAGAAAGTTTAATTGACAAAAAATTAAAGAAATTGATAAACTGAGGTCTGTTTATTTCTTATCAAAACTTATGAGAGTTAAACAATGATGTTTAACTGGCTAAAATATATGTAGTAACAAAAAACAACAATATTTTCAGTTTGTATGGCTATTAATAGAACGATGAATAACATCTCATTCCCGAGGGATGCACCAACACTCCGGTGTATAAAGACGGACTTCTTCAACATAGCACACTTTCCAAATTGTGTTGGTGCTGTTGATGGGACACTTATTCCAATAAAAGGCATGGGTGGGCCAGAGGAAGCCGCATACGTCTGTAGGAAGAACTATTATGCCCTGAACGTCCAGACTACCGTTGACTCAAAAATGAGGTTATTTTGAATTTTAATAAAATATATATATATATATGAATTGATTGATGTTTAAAAAACCAATACCTGCAGGGATTCGTTCATGTCCTACTAATTATAGGTTTTTAAAACCAACACATGTTTTAAAAGTGTCTTATCCAATTTCATTATACATGCATAATATACAAAGAAAAAAAACGTGCCAGGCGCGGGTCTAGAAATTTTTCAAAGGGGTTGGGGGAGGGATTGAAGAGGAAATCAGCTTTAACGTATGTTTTGCATAATACATGTACTTAAATAACTCAGTAGGATGCAACTAGGGTGGAATTTGGTTTTAAAAGTGGGAGGTTTATCAACCTAGGAAAAATACTTTTATGGATTCTTACCTGAAAGTTTTTGAAAAGGAAAGGAAAATAAATCTTTGAACCCAAAAATCCTATTTAGAAAAGGGGATAGGGATTCATTTTGTTCTCATAACCGAATTTCTTTAGAAATTAAAACATTAGCCTTTCACTGAAAATTTTCAACAGTAAAACACACAAAAAAAAAAATAATCTTCTTTATCTTTTTTGCAAATCCAAAGGGGGGGGGGGGGTGCAACCCCCGAAATCCTCCTCTCTGGATCTGCCAATGAGTGTTGTTATCACCATTGCACACTCATATATTGAAATATATATATATGTATATGACTTCTGTTTTTCAGTAAATTCTTATTACTTTTTAAAAAAAAGATTTATCCATGTCAACGCTTGCTTCCCTGGGCCACTCATGATACCTATGTGATGAGCAATTATGGTAGCATTGCCAGAGCGAGGATGGTTAATTGGGGACTCGGGCTACCCCCTTAAAGAATGGTTGCTCACGCCATTTCTGTCTCCAAGTAACCAGCAAGAGGAGAAGTATAATGACGCGCTGACGAAGACAAGAATCGTGGTAGAGAGAGCATTTGGTGTTCTTAAATCCAGATTTCGGTACTAATTTCTTTTTTCTCATCTGCATAATTTATAGTTTTCTTATTACAGTTTGCAGAACAATGTGCAGTGCATTTTGAAACGACATGATATTTAGACATATATAGACTTGCATTCGCACAAGCAGGCCTATTTCATTTTTTTCAAGACATGGTCAAACCGATAATACAATCATTATTTAACAGAACATATTTAAACAGTATTAATCAATTTACAGGTGTTTGCATGCGAGTGGTGCACTCTCTTGTTTTCACCCAGTAAATGTTCTCAAATTATTGAAACATGCTGTCGACTGCACAACACAGCAATTAATGCTAATGTGCCACTTAGACACCAAGGAACTGTTTAAAACATGAACCACAACGACATCTACAATGGACATTTGCAGGGAACAGCTCAACAAATTTGGCGCCAAGTAGCGGCTGTTTTGTGAAAAGGGAAAAAATCGTGATTCTTAAATTTAATATGTCGGTGACCTAATAATATACATTTATTGAATAAGTTTGAGGGCAACATGCGTTTTGTTGGACCCAAGAACAAAACTGCCTGCCTGAGGCTGTTAGGCCTCAGGCAGACAGTTTGTTTCGAGGGTCGACAAAACGCATTTTGCCCGAGAACTCAGTCAATAAATGTTTTGTTATACTTTTATTTCATTTTTTTGGACATATATTTATTTTGTACTGTCTTTCATGATGTAACCTCAGGTTCTTTATTGCTGAACACTAACGAATGAAAAGGAGATTAAGCTCCGCCCATTCTGTGACGTAAGCGGTCCAACATCGATTTTTTTGTCCGCTCAGCAAAACATTAGAAATGTTAAACTTTTTTCCGTATAGATTTGTATAGGAACAAATTTCTAAAGGTATAACAATGTAAATTTAATATAAGTAAGATACAATATACATGTACATATTGGGTCTCATTTACAACAAAGGTCTCATTTGCTACATAATCTTAGAAAAAATAAAGAAACCATGAAGCCTTTAAGTTATTTCCTACTCCTTTGATGACCTACATGTAGGAGGAATTCTTGCCTCTAGCGCTACTGCGACGCGCTCAAGGGCGGCTGCCTTTCGTTCCTCAATCTTTAGTCTTTTTTCTTCAATACTGACCCTCATTCTTTTAATATTAACAAGTTCAACCATAGTCGCATCCGATGCGTTGATATCCTCTTTCCCTTTAAATATATATATTATAATATACATTTTTTACTTTAAATCGTGTTCATGTAGGTAAATAAAATTGTTCATACAGTATTTGTATTTCATACCTTTCTTTCCAATTCCAGCCCGTTTCTTGATTGGTGCAGTGGGCTCTTGTCCTAGGTTTGGATCCTCCCGTACATTTACTTGCATGTTACTATTACATGTATTACCTTCCGCAAGGACTCGACTTCTTTGACTGAAAATACAATATTTTAACGGCATTATAAACTATGTGTGCCTTATAAGTTATTATATTTATGATTAACATGACTGAAATATCCCGGGAAGAAAACTGTTATTTAACTAATATTTTTTTCTTTTAAAATTATCAACCTATATGTAATTGCTTTCTTAGAAAGTCCTATTCTAAGACCAAGGATACATGTATTTTATTTAGACATTTATTTGTCCTACCTATAAACGATGACGATTGTGCACCCATACTAGGAGAGTCCTCCGAAGTTGAGAGAGATGCTTCATTTACTTCAAAAGCAAGTCCTTTATCAATGTTATTAAAGCCCGAGATAACAAGCACCGCCTTCAGATTTACCTGGTCTGGATTCCCCCGTCAATCAAATAAATTAAGGTCCATCATTGGGTACTTGAAAATGATTGACATTTAGCTGCTAGTCCCTGTGTATATCTTTTTCACCTTGTTTGACACGCGTGGCCACCATCAAATTAACTTTTGGTCTTTTAATGTTTACCGCTAAATTGCCATCCCAATGAGGGGTCATTTCGATGCAAACAATTTTAGCTTGATTATAATTGATTATAATTATCTGTATTACAAACATTGAAAAATGAAAATGTTCTCAAAGTGTTTCAATAAAATAAATCAAGATCGTGTAATTTTTTTTAATGAAAAGTGCATAGGTGGCTGTAATTTTGTTTTTACTCGTAAAAAGATTCTTGGTTTGAGACGCAGCGAAAAAATTACAATGAAAATAAAGGAAAAAATAACCTGGTAACATTTTTTGCTTGAAATGGATAGTAAGGTTGAAAATAAAATGTCTGATTAGTAACAACTTCGCCTGGACAAGTATTACAGTATTTAGAGTTTTTTCTTTTCCTTTTCCCTTTTTATAACCGAGCATTTCTTGCTACGTGCTTTCTTACCTCCGTTCAAGGTCACATGTGTTAAAAATAGTTTTAAAAGAAATACAGAAGTTAGCAATAAATCAAGATTTTGTTGTAAGTTTTTAAATTATAATCTGAATTTACTTATCGATAAAATACACACATTTGTATGTAATTTTAACTTAACGAAACAGTCGTTATGGCGAATTTTTCACAAGATACAGAATGTACATTTGCTAAAAATAGGACCACGCGACTTTTTATACAATTTCTATTTGACCGTGATTGAAGATCTAATTGCTACGATATTTACGATAATTATGAATAGTTTTTAAGATTTTGAAAGGGACAGGCAAGGATAATTGTTTTACTGTTGAATTTATACCTGTATTTCATTATATTTCTTTTAACAACGAACTCAAGTCATTGCTGCTGTGACAAACAATATGAGGTACATACCGTAGATTTTTTTTTTTTTTTTTTTTAACAAATGTCGACCGGTGAGATTTCTGCTTGTTTTAATATTTATTATGTCAGAAATTATGGAATTCTACAATGATCATTTATTATTACTAATGATATCTTTTATTCACGATGTCGAGATCTACTAATTTTACATGTATGATAAACAGTAGGCCAGCAAGCTGTACAGGTAATACTCATTGACTTCCTGTGTATACTGTTTGTGTATAGGGATTAGCGCTTCCCACGGTCTGCACGACCATCAATGCCTCGGGGTACCACGCTTGTAAAATTTAGTCCCTCCCCTTACCTGAGAAAACCGTACGGTTAAAAATCTTGGCCTTTAAATTTATTAATAAAAAAAATGTAAATAATAAAAACGTTAATTAAAAGTATTTAGGAAAGATTCAAACAGATATTCAATATTATTAAAATATTTTAAAATCCATATATATTATGGACACAGACTGCAGTGTACCTGTTCCTGGAGCTCTTCCAGTGTCAGTTCCACCTTCTATTCCTTCTATTAACTCCCCAGGAATCATTGATAATACCTATTAATAATTATAGCAAATAATTTTTTTCAAAGAATTATATGCGGTATATTGCATATACTTGCCCCCACAAAAGTCAAATTTTGAAAACTTCCTGAAATGTGCTGAATTCAATAAACTGTATGAGAAATATAAATTAACAGAACATATTATAGTTTCAAAGCAGTTTATTCACAATTTTTGTTTTTATGACGTCACAAAATTGTCCGATTTTATATCCTTTTTCAGAAATAATACTAAATGGACAAAATTTCAACAATTTTAGCTTTAAAATTTATAGAGCGCATGTTTGTTCAGGAACAATATTTACCTATTTCATTGATATTATCATTCTACACATTATATCACAATATTGATCCTGAACACACATGCGCTCGGTGACTTTTACTCAAAATATCAACGAAATATGTACATTTTTCTGTAGAATTCATAAAAAACTGAATTTTACGTCATGTTTGTGACGTCATTACGTACATATGACGTCATTACTTATAAAATTATTTAGTGCTTTGAAGTCAGCATATACTCCCCTGTTTAAGAACTTAATTACATATACCTCCATCAAAGTTTGATTTGGGGGGCAAATATTGGTTATTACCGAATAAAGTTCTTTTATATGTGACGCGCCAAGCAAAAACCTCCCTTATCTTCATTATGACGTAACGTCAAAAGACGCGTCTAAAGTCAATAAGGTAAAAGCGACGTAAAAACGCCTCCTCGAGAAAAAACTCTCCCCTGCAGAACAATGGGATGTTGTTTTATTTACATGCTGAGAAAGATTCTTGGGTGTGGTTTGATGTAGTTTATTCTTTAAGAAGTTATTCTCCGTCAAGTATCTCTGTGACATATCCTTTTCACAATTATTAAGAGTATATTTTTTCAAAATGTCCAGTGATGGTTCAAAAATTCCCGTAAGGCCGTTTTTAAAATGTAGTTTGTTTGCCGTCTTTCTATTCACTTAAAAAAATTGCGTCGCTAGGTAGGTCGAATTTTTTTGTCGGAAATGTTCAATATTGAATGAAGGAGTTTCTGAAATAAAAAAAAATAGTTGTTGATTGGATGAGAAAATTCCGGAATGAATAATTTGATGGTTTTAAAAAAGATTTTATTCGGTTCATCTTGAAATGTCAAACAAACAAGTTTTTAAAGATTTTTAAATTCAAGCTGCTAATTTCCAGCTGTTTTATCGTGATGCACATGCAAGAAAAATTAAACAGGAGCATTAAACTAGGTAAGGTATCTTTTCTAAAATAGCGATGCAGTGAAAATTGACCTGAATTACCTCTCTTAGCTACCAAATTTATAACGCTGTGGTTTAAAGTCGTCCAAAATTTGTACAATATTGAAATGTTACGTCAGGCGGATCAATGTGTTTTTATGCAAGTGATCGTGACATAGATAACCCAATTTTTTATGCAATAAAAAGTTATTTCTTTATCCAATCAAATGCCACGTTATAACCATAATTAAATTAAAGAAGTACATGTATATATAATATTACATCTTTTTCACTTCCGTAGATGATGTAAGTTATTGAAAAATACATCGTCTTTGTTGCACTTTTCTGTGCAAGTAATAAGAACTGTACATAATCTTTGATAGCTTGCCAAGGATATTGATAAATACATGAAGTTAAGTTTAGTTTAAAAATGTAATTCACTATAGATACGACACAGAGTATTTGACTTGGCCACTTCTTCCGGAATTAGTTTTTAGCTGTTGGTTTAAAATTAATATTTTGAAGAAAGAGCTTTTGAGCTTCTCAATTTATTTTTCGTTATTGTTTAACACTTTCTCATGTTGTACGCAAAAAAGTAGGAAAAATTCGTCCCCGTTCTCCTGTGTCTGCTCTATCTCACTGTTATGTATTCATAACCCGTTTGTTGAGGTTACATGATGCATCGCTAAAATTGTTATAAGTAATACAAATTGTTACAAATTAATACAAATTGTTTGAACACTTTTAAAATATTCCAACCTATTATTTTTTTACATAGGCGTCGGAACCGGGTTGGGGGGCCACATTTTTTCCAAATATATACTTTGTATAGACATTGAACATTGCTGCGTAGGTTTAGCTCCACCCCCCCCCCCTCCACTTTCCACAGACAAGTCACAGTAAAGGTTAAAAATGACGAAAGTGATGGTATTTGGAAAAAAAAAATTGGTACTGAAGTTCGAACCCCCCCCCCTTCGAAATAGGATTTTCGTGTTTGTGAAAAGGACACCCCCCCTTTTTTTTTTGCTTGTTATGTTTTTTTTTAAGGTTTAATTTTTTTTTTACACTAAGCCCCCCCCCCCCCCCCCCACTTTCAATTTGCTTTCGACGCCAATGCAAATGTTTTAAGCATGATTTTTTTTTACCAAAGAAGAAAAAATAAGGTGAAGAGGTGACTTTAACGTTTTGGATTCCTGAAAACAACATAACGTAACGCAGTCACCGGTGCTTATTAAGCCCTTTGAACTGAGAATAGAATGACAGTTTACATTAAACATTTAAGAATTATAAATTTTCATTTTAATGATTTTATTTTAACCTTCAACATTAAAGATTTATTTACCCTGTAATAATTATTTCCCCGAAAAAGACTTTACTACCAACATTTTATGATTCACATTTACCTTGGAAAATAATAATCTTGTTTCCTTCTGTTGAATTGTTTATGCATTTCAATTTATGAAAGTTTGCTACCAATTACACGTGATTTAATATATACATGTAACAAATTAAAACAATTTCAATATTTTCCCCTGCAAAAGTCGCATTGTACATACATGCCATCGTCGGAAACCCACGGGTGATCTCGTCTTGTGATAAGTAAAGACGAGATCACCCGTGGGTAAGGACGAGATCACCCGTGGGTTCATGCCTACATGTACATACATGTACATACGTATAAGGGGAGTTCTGTGCAAAATTATCAAAACGTGTTTTAAGGAAAAGGATTTATCGTTACAATTTAAGATTGTACATGTGTGTCTTGTTCTTGTCAAAGTCAAAAAAGAACTTGTCTACTATTAGTTCAGGAAATTTATTACGCGTGAATGCCCCTCCCCGCGACCCACCCCCCCCCCCCCCCCCCCCCCCTTTACGATAATGGTAGAATATGAAGAATGTGTTATCCTTTCTCTTACTTACTGTTGCAATTTTTATCATGCATTTTTTAAACAATACTAAAAAGCAACTAATATTTGATATATGATTAAAATAAATCATAATGTGTGCATGTACTTTCTCAGGAAGGCAACGGTAAAGTTTAGGTTAGACCTTATAGCCCATGTCTAGAAATGAATGTAAATGAAGTTGTGGAATGTGTTGCTTGTGGGATTAATGTATATTCTGGTATTGTGCTTTGTTATTCGGTTAGTACATAATGCATATAAATTGCAGAATTTCTTTTGCAAACCATATTTTTAAAAATATACATATTTTTTATTGGATGGGGTGGGTGTTACATTCTGATTTACTGAAAGTTGTGCAAACTCATTGAGTTACGAAATGATTCTAAACATATTTTTTTTTCAATAATTTAAGCATAAATATAAAATAAGAAACTGAGGGCCAGGAAAAATTAATCAAATGTTTAAAGATTTACAAGAAATAATGGTTTAAACTCTAATTTAAGACTTTAAAATTTGATGCACCTAATCTTAATTGTTTTTTTGATTTGAACACGCATTTATTTAAGGAATAACTGTCTTATTTTTCGATTTCATGATTGATCAATCGATTGGGTTGCGTGATAATTTGCATAAACGCCGAAGGCTTTGATTCCGCCAATCCACGTGCTCCAAGCCCTCCTTCTGTCTAGCTGTTTGTTCCGCCCTGCACGTGGTTTTTTTGAGAACCGATTGCAATACATTGATGGGGAAATAAAGAACATTTACAATTTGTAATTTTATCTCGGACAAAGACATTGGAAATGTAAATATTGAGATATACAAAAGGATTGGAAACAAGTTTGACAACTTACAAGTTCCTCATGTGAATTATAGACCGATTTCATAACATCCAAAGAAGAAAAGGATCGAACTCTACTACAAGAGAAAAATACAATTTATTCCTGGATGCGGAATATCTTATCAATAACCCAGAAAGTCTTCAGAGATGATGCATACTTTTTTCCCGTAGTAAAACATTCGAAACTAAAACATGTAAATACATATAGTAAACGTGGTAAAAGAAATGTGGTATCCTAGACCTTTAGATGAAAAAAAAAAAATTCTGTCGCACTCTTTAAAAACTCAGGTATTCAAAACGTAAACTATGACAAAAAAATTCTTTTTATATACTGTGTATTGTGTAGACTTTTAATGCCCGGGGGAGGGGTGGTAGCGGCTGTCTCGAACTTTTTTAAGATAACTACTTCGATAGTGTAAAAGAGACAATTAAGTGCCTCTGCTTAATTGGGGTTGAACCCGAGGCCTTTGGCTGTTTACCGATAGAGACAGGAAGATGGCAAGGTTTACCACTGTGCGATAGAATATGTACACTTTGTAAAAACAATCAAATTGCAGATGAATTTCATTATATTTTAGAATGTAAAACTTTATCTAATGTGAGAAAGAATTACCTGGGCAATTATTATTCTTCTAGACCGAATGTTATTAAATTCATGGAAATTATGTCAACCTCAAACGAAAAAGTGATGAAAAAACTTTGTATATTTATCCAAAAAATCTATGCTGCTGTCTGTCCTCCTTGATATGTTTCCCCACTCTTTTTTTTCTACCATTAATCTTTTGTTATGTTTTCTATATTGTGTATGTACCTCTGACCAGACTGTTTATATTGTATTATAATGTATATATGTTATTTATGCACAATACCCCATGTACCAATAGATTGGTCTGGGTGAATAAACTGAACTTGAACTTGAACTTGGCTTGCCAGTCCAGTGCTCTACCAAATGAGATTAAGGGTTAACATGCTATCTCGTTGAGGGAGATGAGCAAATATAGTTTGTACTACCACAATAGGATTTTTTTCATCTAAATTTTGCTTATTTCCTTTTACTGTTGTCTGCAATTTTTTTTGCATTAAAAAGGCATAAATTGGAATAGAATAGCTTTTAGAGGAAGATAAAATTTTTGATTTGAGTAACGTTTTGTTCTTTTGCCCTTGTCAATCATTTCGGTGCCCCCCCCCTTTTCATTTTTCAAAGATATAGTTTACAATGTTTATTTTTATCATTACGATTAAAAATCTTAATTATTGATATTTTTAAGGGAATCAAATCAAATGTTTGAAAATATATATCATCAAATCATTATATAGCTTCGCGTTTTTTTACTATTTTACGTTATGAAAAATCATGAAGTTATGCACGCGTACACTGTACGTCAAAGTAAATATTGCGTCTTTGTCGTACGGTATTTTATACATTTATACACAGAAATATGTGCCATGTTATGCATCAAACGAAAGAGAAAGAAAAACTCTACAAGAATCAATAAAAAACTGAAAATGTCAAAATTCTTCCTTAAGGGAGGTTTTTGCTTGGCGCGTCACATATTAAAGAATTATTAGGAAAAGAAGTTTATCGATCAAAGGCCCGTACATCAAGTTCCCATGCTTTAAAACAAACTTCAGGCGCTGGGCCTCCACCAGTCTTCTTCGTCTGACGTTTCCTTTGCGCTTCTTTCTTTTTTACACTTGTCCTAGCGTCTTTCCATTTTTTCTTAATTTCATCAACTTCTCTTTCGCAGCAAGTAACTGAAGCGGAATTGATTCTGTGGAAAGAGTTTTTTTATTTATTTTTTTTTTATATATAAAAATCACGTTTGTTGAAAGGGGTGGGTTGGATGGCACCTAAGCTAGTGACATATATAGTAATTACTTACGAACTGCATGCCGTTTATTCATCACCTCATAAACATATTTTCTAAATTAGGAATTTATCTATTCAGTTTCTCTTAAACAATGCATGGACGTCGGAAGTGGGGGGCTAAACCAACAAAAAAGGTAAATTCCAATTTTCAAAGCCTATTTAAGGTATATTTTGGCGAAAAAGGGGGGGGGGCAGCTAAGCCCCCCGGTTCCGACGCCTATGCAATATTTTACTTGTAACATTCCTGTATTCAAGTACAATTATTTAGTTCTTATTTATACGTCGAAATTCATGAATGTTGTAAAATTGCATATTTTCTTTGATACAAAGGCTTCCTTTTTTTAGGGATATGTTTTTTCTGTTTGTGTTTTTAGTGTTGTTATACAATTTAAATGTTATATGAATACCTCTTTCATTCATATACAGAATGCATGAAATAATTAACCACCCCACCCTCGCGAAAATTTGTGATTTCACAGTATTATGCCTCAAATATTTTCTTGAGAGAAATAGTAAATAAACTCAACATGAACTTACTGTTTTATTATTTTTTCCCATATAGCTTTCTTTTTTACATAAGTTACTGTAGCCGAAAATTTCGCCAACAAGATATGTTGGTTTTCTCTGATGCTAGAAAAAAAATTTGAAGCTCATCGTCCGTCCAGTTTGGCTTTCTTTTTTTTGCTTGAACATGTTGAAGAAGAAGCTGACTTCTCCATTTTGTTTACAGCTCACAGAAAGAGAAGCAGACGTTCAAAAGAAGCGAAACAGAATCCTATAAATTTCAGAAATGTACATTAAATTGGTAAAGAAATTCAAATCAGGCGCGGATCCAGGATTTCAAGTTAATAACGAGGGAAATTATTTTTGCAGGGGCCTTGGACATGTGACCTCTCCAGCTAATCTCATGAAAGACGGAAACCGGGTGTTATTGGTCAGGGTGGAGTCTCATAAGCAATGAAAAAAAATGTCTTCCAGGGGAAAATTGGGGGAAATTTCATATACATTATTATAGGATTAAACGTTCTTTTTTCAGAATTTATCGATGTGTAAACTCTGCCTTTTTGCTCACAAACTGAATAAAAGTGCGAAGCACTTTTATGTAAAGTTTGTGAGTAAAAAGGCAGAGTTTACACATCGATAAATTCTGAAAAAAGAACGTTTAATTTTTATAATTCCAATTACGATTTTTTTAAATTATTAAAATTATTTCCCTTTGAGGCCGCCATACAATCCGTTATTTTGTACGGCGTAGGAATACTTTAATGCCACCGATGCCACAAAGAAACGTGTACAAGATGAATATCGATAAAATCCAACTTAAATTGTCAAAACAATCAATAAATAAATTTATAAAAATTCACTGAATGTTGTTTAAGTCAACAAATATCGTAAATACGCGTATTCTCCAAAATAATTCGTCCTTGACCATGGCCATGTTGACGTCATGACGAAAGTTGAAGACCGACGACGTCCTCGATTTGCTCTGGTTCGTTCAAAGATTTAGGGAGAATATGGGATCTGTAGGATGTAAACATATGAATTTGATGCCAGAATAGCAAGAGTATGAGGTACGTTTCTTTTCCCTATCACAACGATACCAACTGAGCTGATATGGAACGTCGAGAAAATTACAGCATGATCAGCGAGTTTTTAAAATTCACACTCGTGATGCGACAGTGACATAAACATAATATTCCCGTCTGTCAGTCCTGTTTATTTCGTTTTCATTTATTCATTCGATCATTCATTCATTTTTTATTTCAAGTTTTTGTAGCTAAAACGGACTAGAAGTAGGCCTAGGCTATCTGTTTTCATTGTTTTTACAACAGTCAAGAAAGTAGTTCTGATTGAAAGAATTTATCGATGTGTAAAAATTTTCTGGAACGTGTTCTCGTCCAATCAAAACACAGGAAATCAATAGATAAAATGAAGATTGGAATTATTTCAATATAAAACAGTGAAAATATACAAATACGAAACATTACAAATATTTTATTGGCACATACAGTAATGTTAAAGAAAAATATTAATTCCTTTAAAAAAGTTATCTAAAAAAGGAACACACACATACACCCTCACACACAAATACACGAAAGAAATCTTTATTCGTCTTGAAATCTAGTCTAGAGCAGCAAATCCCGTGGTATATTGCATAATGTGAGCCCATGTACAATGTAAAGTCACGTATAGTACAAGATATAGGACTATGCGCATTTTTAATGCATAACCGACATTTTAATGAAAAATAAATTAAAGAAAAACTATGACTTAATCTCTCTCTCTCCTCTCTCTCCATATAATGGTAAGTATTAGAAGTTTGCTGATAATAAAGGATTTATCTCATTATTATGCAGTCTATTATACTTGTTTTTATATCAAAATTTGTTGCAACTTTAATGAACATGTATAATCTGTTTGTCGAAAGATTTTGGTAAATTCGATTCATTTATTGACAACACCATCATACAAATGGCATATAGTCATGAATGCAACAATTTACATACATAAAATAAAAGAGTAATGTTTTACATGAATCCTAATTTAAAGTAGTGGTAATCATTAAAATTAAGCTCTTGACTCAATATGGGTAAATGGCTTGCATTTTTTATACATTGATATTTATGTAAAATAAAAAAGAGCCATAAAAATCTTATTTTGTCTCAAACTTCATATTATTTGAAATAACAAACTATAGCTATGAATTGCTTGTAATAGAAACCTTTAATTTCCGGGGGTGGGGCGGAGGGGGCTGTAATTGATATTCCAGAATAAATAATAATCAAATAATTTCTGATTTATACATGAATGTTTTTTGCTACCTTTCTCTTTATCACACATTTAATATTGAAATTAGAAATGTTGTTCAAGTAAAATTTATTTATACGATAAATGTCACCTTCAAGACCCGTAAAAAGAAAGGCAAGTTTCCTTTTTATCGTTGCAAATTTAATAACAATAATTTAAACATGTTTTATATTGTGTATTCATGTACTATAAACATGTACAAATGGACAATGTTTATATTTTTTGCGCATGTACAATGTCGCGTTGTCAAGGACTTAGTCCAGCGACTAGGCGTATCGTTTACGACTAGACTTATGCTACTTGGTGAAACGCAAATTACGCCCGACTAAACTTTGGCGTAAGCCCCGGAAGTACACCTAAGATAAGGCGTAAATTTACGACTTTTGATGAAACGGGCTCCAGGCTTTTAAATATCATTGACAGCTGCTTTTTAACAAAAATGGAACTCTTAAATTTAGTTACCTTGTTATTGGTCATTTGCAAAGCAAAATTATTTTGTTAAATTACATTCTGACTGCACACACAAGTACTTTAAAGTTGACATCAAAAAGATGCTTGAGTTTCTTATTGACAATATCTATGGGGTTTTTGGAGACCAGGTCTTCCAACAATCTATTGGAATTCCCATGGGTACTAATTGCGCCCTGCTATAAGCAGACCTATTTTTGTATTTATATGAAAAAGAATTTTGCATGACCTTATGCCTGAAAAAACCTTGTTGTGGCCTTCAACTCGACATTTACATATATCGACGACTTACTGTCAATGAAGTTTACTATCATCAACTTGTCTTACTTATGCAGCAATATACCTTAATCACCTGCATACGAAGTTTTTGTATCTCAGTTGATTCGGTATGCAAGAGCATAATCTACATATGAACAATCTTTAAAAGAGGTAAATTATTGACAAGCGAGTTGATGAAAGAAGAAAATCAGCAGTCTCGTTTTAGAACCATCAATTCTATTCTCGAGTTCTATGGTCGATACAATGACCTTGTCAGCAAATACATTTAATCATTGAGTCAAATGCTGACTGACATTTTTCATACTTATTGTTACCCATTATTTATACACTGAATTGACGAAGATTTTTTTTCTGTTATTTTCCCGATCATTACAAGGAACACACAGCGGGTGTGACCGGTTGGCAGGAAATACCCACTCCTCCATTGCACCCGATCCCACCTCTGATGTTTTGGAGGTCAGTGTTTGCTCTGCTCCTATTTTGTATTGTTTTATGGATTTTTGAACTTGAATACTTTTTGTTATCTCCATATGTTTCATAGATATGCCATACTCTGTGTATCTCTAATCTCAAGTTCACCAGGATATATCGTATCGACATAGGAATGAAAATAACCATGTAAATATCGGTTTATTTAAATGTCGAGTTGAAGGCCACAGCAAGTGTTTTCATCTTTTCACTCATAAGATTTTGGACAGATTCTGCTTCATACGAATACATAGAAAGTAGGTATTATAATACTTTTCACGGGGCGCAATTGGTACTCAGCGGAATTCCAATAAGTTGTAAGAAGACCTGGTCTCAAAACCACATACATGTAGATATTGTCAATCAGAAACTTAAGCATCTTTTTATGTCAACGTCAGAGTACTTGTGTGTACAAGCAGAATGTTTTTACACGATAATTTTGCAATAGACCAATGGAGAAGTAAGTAAATTTACCAGTTCCATTTTGTTATCAAAAAGCAGCTGTCACTAATATAAAAAAGGTTATTTAATCACAAAGGAACTTACGACTAAGACAAAAAAAAAGTTGATCGTAGAATTTTGCAAAATTAATTATTGAGTATGAAATTGCTATTATGGCACTATTTTCTATTATGGCACTATTTTTCTATATTCCTTTGCCCCGTGGGGATCCGGGTTAGAATAGGTCCTCAGTATCCCCTTGCTTGTCGTAAAATGGGGCGGTCCTTCGGATGAGACCGTATAAACCGAGGCCCCGTGTCACAGCAGGTCCGGTGTGGCACGATAAAGATCCCTCTCTGCTCAAAGGCCGTTAGTGCCGAGCAAAGGCCTAAATTTGCAGCCCTTCACCGGCAATGGTGACGTCTCCATATCAGTGAAATATTCTGGAGAGGGACGTTAAATAGTATACAATCAATCAATCAATCAATCAATCTATATCTATACTTATAAATTAACAAATTTTGCAAATAAACTCTGAAACGGCTTCACAAGAGTTCTTACTAAAGCCCACTAGGCATAAGGTGATGTCCATAAACTATATTCAGATTTCACTCGCATAGTAATTATCGTAAATTTAATTACAGGTCTACTTTCATTTTCGAATAAGCCTTAAAATAGCACTGAAGAGAGAAAAATTGTGGCGGATCTAAGTAACTGGCACTTACAAGCAAGCGCTTATTCATTTCATAAAACGTCATTTATGAATTATTCAATCAAAACTTGATTTAAGCGATATAACAGAAAGAAGCATTGGTCATTGATTGAAAACAAAATTTACAAATCCTTTCCGTTTTATGTCCGATCTCGCTATTTGTTGAAAGTTCTAGAAAGTCAGGTGGCATCGAACCCGATGTCAAGAATAAAATCGAGGCGATTGTTTATCATGAATGGACGTGGAAATAAAGGTAAAGAAATTGGAAACACAATGAGTTTCAACTTTGTGAATATGTCTTAGTAAGCTGTGCTTATATTTTATACATAAATGTCGATTTAATGGCCATGGTTATTTGTTTAGACAAAAAAATGGTACAATTTGATTTTTAAATAATTTGCTTAATAAATGCTTTACAAATGTGTTCTTTGATGAATGCATTTCAGTTGATTTTCTACAAACAATCTTTTATTTTTAAAACTTATTTATACCTCTTAGGCCTGTATGTACATTTGGGATGAAAACTAAGCTTTTTAAAAAATATTTTATATGTAATACATGATGTATTACATAGTACAAGAGAATAAAGTTGCTTTATAATGTAAGAAGAAGAGGCCTTTCATCAAATTGATATTTGTAGAAGTAAAAAAAAATTCCCAAAATATTAGGAAATGTATTTCTTATAATTATCTATTTCTGTTTCCAAACTAATTGCGGGACTTTGAAGTATTTCGTCATGCTATATTCCTGTGTAATAAACTGTCAATAGAATTTTAA
This sequence comes from Saccostrea cuccullata, assembly GCF_032062105.1. Taxonomy (NCBI): domain Eukaryota; kingdom Metazoa; phylum Mollusca; class Bivalvia; order Ostreida; family Ostreidae; genus Saccostrea; species Saccostrea cuccullata. Next base: position 99,536 of record NW_026918140.1, read on the forward strand.
AGATATTTTTTTGAATAGTTCTGTGAAAAAAATAATAATTTCCCCCGCGCTTGCGCGGGATATCAGCTAGTTTCTTTAAAAAAACGTTTAAAACATTTTCAATTGAATATAAATCAGAATGTTTTGAGAAGAATAGATTCTGGTTCTTAGTCGTAAGTCCTTCTATTTAATGCCCCCCCCTGGACTTTTATTTATCGGTGGGATGGGGGGTGGGGGTAAGGGGGGGGATTGTGTATAAAGTTGAAAAATCGTAACATTTTTAGCTGTTGATTTTGTTAAAATCTGTTTTCAATTTATCAAAAATTTTCTTATATTTTTTAAATTATGGTCCCTTTTATGGTTCGTACAAAATGGACCAGGCATTAGCCCCCCCCCCCCCTCCCCAAAAAAGCCGGTTAAAATGTTGGTATAGCATTGTCAATGAGTGTATTATTTTTCAATTTCTTCATCAAATCATTTTTTTATTCATTATTGACAGTAAGTATAAATGAATTCAATTTTTATTACTTTAAAAAAGATAATTAATACACATCAAAGTAATACAATGATGACAAGGTATAACAGTAAGGAATGAGACAAAGGTATATTTAATCTGTTTAGTTGATCTTGAGTATACTGTATGTTTATATATGGCTAACATTCAGTTGTATGTTTTCACACACGTTTTATATTAAAGTTGTAAGGGGCAGTTTGATGAACATTTCTGCAGTTTTTAACCCACTTTTGATAAAAAAATAATGTTTTCTTATAAACTGAATACTGTAATCTGATATCAAAATATCATTTAATTTGTTTTTTTATTTTTTAAGAAATCCTCTTCACATCCTCTACACAGAGTTCCAAATTCCTTCTCCTTGAATGTGATTGATTCCCGATCTTTGTTGAATATTCTAGTCAATAAGATTCCATGAACAGATTGGTCAAATCTATGGCATGCCGACAGTTTCTTGGGATCTCTACAGCTTATGTATCGGTGAGAATTTGGAAAATCCATGCAGCCATATTGGAGTGCACAAGATAAAACGGGGCGTAGTAACACTTTGAGTGTAAATTCAGTTCGTTTCAAAAGAATCCACCCAGCCTGAACTTCTGGATAGTTAAACATGCAAGGTTCTTCATTTAAGAAGTCAAATACTTTTCGGTGTGTTCGTACGGCAATTGACCCGCTTCCTTCGAGAATTTGGATTCCAGTGCGACTTGCTCGATCAAATAATTCACTAACCTTTTCATCAAACCAAATTGACATGATAAAATCATATTTTGTAAACCCATCTGAAGAACAATAGGTTTCTAAGTATAACCTTGCAAACGTTTTACATGTGTCGGATATTTGTCTAACGGAAACTGTTGAACTTCACACCTACACATTCTCTGTAGACCACTTTTGTAGGCTTTTGATAGACCCAAATCATATATTATTAATTTTATATCTGGATACATTTTCCGAACATGGATATTGATTGTATATAAAAGTCCAAAGATATCGGGAAAGTGGTTATCTGATACCCTGATATAATCACCGGTATTGAGCTATTTTGCTTCCGATTTAGCAAAATATCTAACCCATGTTTATCAAGCTGAAGAAGTTGAAGATATTCATTGGGAACTGTAAATGTGTAATTTTTCACAACATTAATATTTCTTTCCATTGTTGATGAAAAACTGTTGTTATCAAAATTTGCACATGCTTCCAATGTTGCACCATGAAATAATTTTGATCCTGTTTTAGATTTGAGTTTTAAGATTTCTTTATCTTCAAAGTTAGTTGTCGTTGATTTTTCAGACATTTGTAAAGTTTTCGGACTAGGATTTAATATCTGAATCACCTTTTCTTTCTCGCACTGAAGAATTGCCTTTAAAAGTTTCCAAGTATAAAAACAGTGAATGATGATATATAAAATAACAAAACATATAACGATCTTTTGTAGATTGAAGCTCTTCGGCACTTCTGTAAAGAAAATGATGCATTGATTATTATTCCTATATATGCTTTACTCTTCTAAAAATGTGACGAGAGAAGGAAAGAATTGAGAAATATACACAAAGAGAACGAAGAAGCGAAATTCTCTCAGTTAAAATTGTATTTTAATATATACATGTAATAAGTAATGCCATACCATTAAAATAGAGAATTTTGAAGAAGATAATAAAGAAATAAAAATAATTGGTTTTTTTTGTCAAATAAATAAGATTTAACATTCTCATTTTCGTAACGAAAATAGAAAGGAAAAGAAAACTTAAAATGCGCTTGAAATTTTGCTTTCCGTTAATGCTTAAGATAAAATAAGGCTTACTTGTAATTTGTATTTCCACAAAGACAAGTTTAGTCCGAATTATTTTCCAGATGTATAACACTTTGTTTGTAACACAGATGGATTTTGTTGATGTGGATTTGTTGCTATGGATGGCAGTAAATAATTTTAATAAAATAATAAAAAAAGCCTGACAGTTTCGACAAGAATCAGCTTCAACGACAGAAAAGGTTGATTTTTCTGATCTTAATAATCATATATAATGCACATTATATTCATATGAGAGGATCTGATACAAACAAAATTAGGACTTTTAAAAAGAGTCCTATCAACACTATCAAACTTAAAAAAAAACACTTGGCTGAATGGTAAATGATTTTAATAAAATAATAAAAAAACAGCGTTGCTTTATATAAAAGTATAGGAATGGAACAGCGTCAATATTATTTTTAGCCCAAGATTGCATTTGTTGCCATTATTCAAATAGTATAAACATTACATGAGGTCAATGATCAAATTATTAAAATATGTTGTCTTGAATGGTTTCTGTTTATATTTTTGAATTGCTTTTCTTCAAAGCATTAAATGATTTTATATATTTCATGAGCTTTTACACACATAATATATGCAATCTGATATTTAAAAATATGTAACCTATACATTGTAATTGATATTACAAAAAATAATTTTTGACAAAAACGAAAAATTAAACAATTAGTCCGAATTTTCTTGGCTTAACAAAATATTGACTTTTGTTCCTGCACATTTTCTTCAAATGAAAAAAATATTATTTTTCAAAGTTGATACTGAGTTAAAACTTGTTTATTTTATCCATTTAGAAAAAGTTTCATTTAGCATTTTATAATTTTTAAAATTTCCTATCTATCTTCTGAAACCTGCGTAAACGTCCTCCATAACAATGGGTATTTCCATTCTTTTGTCTGACAAATCTGCTTCACATTTGGATCTTCTACTAGATTGGTTATCTACATTGTAACAAAGCTTTATCATAAATGTGATGACATTAACTTTTCAATCGTCAACATCTACATACGGGTTTCAGTTGATTCGGTACGCAAGAGCATGTTCTTCAGACCCAAGACCGTGCTATTTCACCACTTGAACAGAACGGTTCCTTTTGTGAAATGTATATTTCGTTTTTTTGGACGGTACAGTACGCTTTGTGAACGGCACGTTTCGTTTCGTGACGGTTCGTTTCGATGTGACACTTAAAAACAAATGAATTAGATGTTATAAACCCCAATGCTTTTGCTTCGTCCAGGCGCATAAGGTCGCTATTGCCTTCTTTCAAAAAATTTTGAGCGTTTTAAACATAGAAATTTGCATGTGTAAGTAGGTTTTTTTTTTATTATTTTGCGAGAAATATATATTTTCACAAAGATTCCTTATGTGTTTAACTCTACATAAGAAAAAAATCATCGGAAAAATAATCGGTAAAAGTGCACATAAAAACTGCAGAATAGTACTTTATTTTGTGCATGTAATTGTTTTATTTTCTCATCAAATTGTCGATGAGTGTGTAAAACACATTATAAAAAATATTATCAAGCAAATGGGAAAAACAGTTACAATTCCATATTTTATAAATACATGTAAAACATCTGTCTGTTCTGAACTAATAGGAAAATAATAAATCTGCATGTATGAACTACCTCGCTAAATTTGAAAATAACGATTTTGTCCATGCCGGGCAAATATCCTCCCTTCACATAAAATAGAAGGTGTGCTATTTGACACCTAACCCCTAATTCTAAGTTTTTGTTTCCTTGTCGAACTCAAATTATTTTCACTGAAGAAAAATATGATCTCCGCTGATTACACATGAAATTCTTTAAATCTGCTAATTAAAAGCAATTCTTCTTGTCTATACAGTACATATACTTATTGTTTAAGACAGTAATCTTTCGATACACTCGTGAGTGAAGGCATATCTTGACTATCTAGATTAGATATGCTTCAATATATACAGCAAGCTTTATTGTTATACCCTTATAAAAAGCTTTCTATATTTTTATTACTAATAACAAGTCCAACAAAAGAAATGTTTTTTACAATCGGTCTAACAATTTCACTGTTAACCGGCCTGGTAGTCCAACAGAAGAATTGTTAAACCGCAACGTCACTGCTACTTCTCAAGTTTTTAATCGTCGTTAAATATCGGCGACACGGAAATAGCCGAAGTTTTAAAAGAGCTGCAAGATATTGTTGCTACCAGCAAGGTAAGAAGAAGGGAAGAGTGTTTTGTGCTAAATAATTTTTGTGATGTAATAAAAATATAATTAATTTTGCTCTTTCTCGGCTATTGTTTTATATTTACTGATTAAGCCATAATATTCCATATAAAGTAATTGATAATATAGTGTGTTGATTATATCGTACGTGAGCACTAAAGGGTATAACAAAACAGTTATAGACTTGGATTAAGGCAACATATAATTTGTTGGACCTAAAGGTAAAAAAATGTTGCCCTTGGCCTGCAGCCTCGGGCAACATTTTCATCTTCAGGTCCATCAAATCATATGTTGCCCTCATACCTAGTCTATAACTGTATAACATTTTATCAGTGCACGTGTTTCACATGGCCCGACAAAACTTGATGAATTTTCTATTGTAGTAAACAAGGCCATTTTTGTACGTGAATCTAGGCATTAAGGCCATGGCAAGAAATGTACAATATCACATTTAAAATTAGATAAACACACATGCAAAGACCAGGCAATTGTTTTAAAATTAAACTGGATTTTTGTGTAAATTCCAGGTTTATTAACATCTTTGACAATGACATGCAGAGTTTACCTTATAAAGGAAATAAAATGAGAAAATGTTTGAAAGAGACTTTAATTCTCACTTATAGGCGGATTTGTTTTGATTTCATGTTTTATACTGAAATGTCCATTTGAAAAAATGGCGAACTTAATTTTTCATTGTATTTTTTTATCATAAGTATGATAGTAAGTTACAGGACCGTAGGAAGCAATTTCAGTCGGAGGAGCATGAGGGGAAGGCATAACCAAAAATAATTTTATATGTATCCAATGAAAAAAAATCAAGATTCAAAAGAGTCAAATAGTTATTTTAACTATTTAACTTCAGACAGTTAAATTTGTCACTGCTTGAAGAGCCATAAAAGGCAGAAAGCTCTAACAGTTAAATGACTATTCGAGTATGTGAGTCTTGATTTGTTTTCATTGGATACATATATATTATTTGTCTTATTATTAACGTAATAATATAAGATTATCACTTCATTATAAACTTTAATAAAGCGCTCGACAAAGTATCGACGTCTAATCTATCACAGCTAGCCCATCGCCTGGTGAATCTTCAACATGATTCATAATATTTATAAAATTGTGACGCCAGTTGAAGGATCGGGTTTTCCTATATTTAGGGTCTTTTAAGATAAGTGATCTAAGGTCCTCATTATCAATGATATTTACGACACCTGTAAAAACCTGTCCAGCAGGATTATAGTTATAGAGTGAAGAAGAACATGAACACGATTATCGAGGTTTATGTTTCAGATACTCAATATCTAGGCCATGTAAAGTTTTTTTGTAATTAAAAAGTTCGGAAGTAAGTCGATGTGTAATTGTGCAAGGGTCGTTCAATAAAAAATGCAACATATCATCTATTAATAAGAAATAAAATTACGTAATACATATTCAATATCAAAAAAAAGTTTCAATCCCTCAAGGCTTTCTCTGCTACACTTCACAAATGCTAGATATCTTTCCAGTTCTATCCTCCCTTGAAGCGTTAACGTCTATTTTAGTGAAAACAATCATTTTACTTGTGTCAGTTTATTTTATGTTTTGATAGATTTTAAAATAGCAAAATTGTTATTTTGTTGTTAAACGTATTGAGGGGACCTTACTTGGTTGATTCAATAATTTCGGGTTCGGATAAATATTTTTCCTTTTAAAATGATTGGTTAAATGATTGGACTGCTAATATATACAGATATGGCCCTCTCTTAAATTAGGGTAAAATCACATTTGAAGGTCAGCCTTAAAAGAAAACAGAGGGTTCACAAATGACAACGGACCAACACCAGCAATGCTTTTTTTAGGCTCGTTGATTGAGTCACGTGCAGTCCTATTTTGCTAGTAGCAAGCCTTTGATATCAGAAGATACTGAATTGTCCTTATTCAGGACGTCCAGACATCCAGTGCTTTCAGAGACTTACATTCACTGTGTCTAGAAATATAACAAACAAACCTGTAAGGGTTGACTATCCTCTGAATTGAACATATTTTATTGACAATTAAAGCCAAAAGGATAAGACACAAGTTCTGGAACAACTTAGATAGTCTTCTCCTCATACAAAATTTTTATAATATTGCCAAAATAAAGTAAAAATTATCCTCTGTGGTCTGTCTCTAAGTGGTTAGTCACAAATCTCAATACAAACAATTTATTGTTGCAAGCCTTCGCTGACAGGAGTCGATCCTTGTGATGCTCACTAAGCTGAAGCTGTGGGACATGGAGACCGGTCCTTCAGATCAGACCGTTTAAACCAAGGTCCTATTTTGCTGTAAGTGATGGCACTTACAGCCATCGAGTATTTCGAGTATAGGACAAAATTTGAGCTCTCCACAAGCACGTGCTTTTTTTTTCATATGATATGAGTGAACAATTCTCGAGAGGGAACATCCAAACAAACAACACCATCAATTCGTAACAATACTTTCAGTACTTTGATTAAACGATGTTTTTCCCACATATTAAGCAGTAGCGCTTAGACAATTTCATTTTCGGTAAGGAGCTCTCAACAAGGGTAGGTTTATTCTATTCAGATTTTTTTGTTTTAAATAAGCATTTTAAATGATAAATTAAAAAAAAAACTGCATGTTTACCGTTTCTATCAAATGATAGAAAAAATAAAATGTATCTTTTGTACGGTCTCCAAGTCTGTAAATATCAAGTTGCAAACATAATTGTGTTTCATCAAAACAGATTTACTATTGAAAAAGTTTACAATATTACCTTTAAAATTGAGAAAATAAAATTCGAAAGATTTAATATTTTCCCTAAAAATGCGTATGTTTTTTATGTAATTTACAGAAGAAAAAAAAACAAATCTCAATATATACTTTTTCGAATCTTTTTATTAATAAAAATATGATTGAAGACTTTTAAAAATCACCGAAAATACCCACTGTCTTCTTCTAAGGCTCATATTTTCTAATAGTTTCTACAGAATCTAAACTTAATTGTGTGGAAACGCGATTTAACATTCATCAACTCTGAACAATCCCTTTGAACAATATTTGACATAAATATTTTTACAACGCTATGTTCTTAATTCAGAAATGGTCGAATACAAACTAAATGCCATTAAATAACAGAGTTCTGTATTAAGAAAGAAATATATTACTACTATACTACTCTATTGTATAAAGACGCAAACAATAAAGTAACAATTACAATGCATTTTCATTTTGATATAAATATTGTTTTCATATTCGATATCTTCTTCCAATTTCCCCATTAAAAATAAACTACAACAAAAATAAACCAATAAAAAGCTTCAAATTTAAACCTATGCTCAGCACTTAGGATTATTGGAATTGCCAATATCAACAATAGCACTCATCGACAGTAACACTTTTAAGCTTTCACTTTTATTGTCTAATGTTTAGTCAAAGAACATACACTACCATCTTTCACGTCTTAGGTCGAAACGGAAGTAGGGACTGAGAATCGAACCTAACCCCTCGACTACAAAAAGAGCATAACAAATAACATCATAAACTACTCTTTTAATTTTGAAGTTCTTTCTGTTTTGAAACACTAAAATGTTAACAATTTTAATTTTTTTTTCACTGTATCTTTAAATTCTTTTGAGACATTTTCAAAATTTAAATATAATTAAATGAATATAAAAATAATGTTTAGTAATCAATACCTTACCCCCATAGTAACTTCAATGTTTATTTGTTCAAATTATTTTCCATACTTTGAAAAAACATCCGTAACCAAAATAACGTATTTTTTTCTTCTCTTTTCATTTTTTGGCAATTGCTATGTTTATATATTGTAATATATCTTCCTATTTATAAAATTTATCAAAGATTGAGAACAGCATAATTGGGTCATGGAGAAACGCCAAAATTGATTACAGTACTGTAAATTCTTATGTTAACTCTACCGGGGTATAAGTATTTATAGCCATACCTCTAATAAATGGAGCTGAAACAAAACGAAATTTACACGTTTAAATTAAGCTGTACTCCTTATAATATTCTTGTCAGTTTAAAAGATATCAGCTTCTAAATACACGTGAACTTGATTAAAAAAGGCAAAAACCCATGACGTCGGAGGTCGTCACGGAGCAGCGAACGGGAAACTTCTTTGACAAACTTTTAAAAATTCTGTGTAAACAATGAAATGTATAGAAAATAAATAAGCCGTGTATTTGCATAAAATGGAATATATCATATCTGTCTTATTTTCGTACTGCATCATTATTTGGCGTTCCGCATTAAATAAAGCAGGATATCGCCAATTCTGCAATATTTCATAGTTTTCTTCTGCAGGAAAATATATAAGTACATGTTTAAATTGACAGTTTGGAATATCCTAACGGAAGCTTTGACTTTTCAGTAGGAGAACCATAATTATTTTGTCAATTGAAAAATTAAAAAAAATATTTTTGTTGTAAGTTAAAAGTAGATTATAATTGACTCTGTTCTTTCTTTTTCAGATCTAAAAAGAATTCTGAAGTCGATATGAGAAACTTATTTTCCGTACGTTTTCGAAGATGTGGGTGATTTTTTTGTAACATGTCTATTTGTTCTTGCCTATAAACATGTACTTGTATATCTCCAAAAAATTGAAATATTTCTCCCTTTTTTAAAAAGAAGAAATAGGTATTTTATATTCTAAAAAAATAAGCTAAATTAAAATCATTCATAACGTATCAATAGCAATTCAAATTATTTTGATCAGACAGATTAATTTTTAGTAACATTTTAATTCCAGTGTATGTGAATGCAAGACGGTGGGTAATTGTCGCCACAGTGCTGTTCCTCAACTTGTTCATATTAAACTCTCTAAAAAAGGAAATGGTGAATTATATCCCATCAATCCACATGAAGCTTACCAATCCAAATACCACAATGGCGGTGTTATCAGATGTTACCACAGAGGTTTCTACATTGTCAAACACTGCTTCTGTATCACCTAGCATGACAATCTACCAAAACGTATCTAAAACAAATTCATTTTCTGGAATGTATGTGTGTCCAACATTTAAGGGTAGACTTGGCAATAATTTATTCCAGTTTGCGTCAGGATTTGGAATCGCTGTCTCCATGGGTTTGAAAGTTGTGATAGGAGAAAATGACACAGTATACAAGATGTTTGAAATGAAAAATAGTAAATACCTTTTGATCAGTAAAGAGAAAGAAGAATGTATCAATGCAAAAGCTCGAATTGAGCGCCGTATATGTATATACGATGACCGTCTAGTAAACTTAACACCAAATGAAACATTTAGAGTTGGAGATTATTTACAGTCATGGAAATATTTTCATAATGATTCAAGAGAATTACGAGAACAGTTTAAAATACGAGATCATTTAAAAAACAAAGTTGATCATATTATTAATGGTATCGTTGAGAAATTCAACACAACTTGAAAAAATGTGACATTAATTGCAATCCACATTAGACGAGGTGACAACTTAAGCCATGCTTCTACTGGCCTATAAAGTTGCAACCAAGGAATACTTTGAGAAAGCTATGAAACTTTTCAATAGCTATTCTAATCTTCTTTACATTGTTTGCTCCAATGACTTTGAGTTGTCAAAGGAAAATATTCCTAAGAACTACAGGGTAGAATTTGTACAAGGGAATATTCCAAAAGTTGATATGGCTTTTATGGCCTCGTGTGATCACGTGATATCATCTGTGGGTACGTACAGCTGGTGGGCCTCTTGGTTCAATAAAGGGAAGGTGTCTTACTATAAAAGGCCCGCAAGAGAAGGATCTGAATTCCGTAATGAATTCAACTCAAATTATAAGGATTATTTTTATCCACATTGGATAGGGATATGATAATCTTCATACTGCATTAATGTAAATCGAATGGATACCTGAATTGTATAATTACACGTATTTTTGAAGATATTTCAATTGCAAATGTCGCATTTATTCTTTTCTAAAGTGTTAAGAATTCTTATTCTCCTTTGAGGACAGGTGATACGAACAAAAATAGATGATTGTATTGGTGTTTAGTCTCCGACCTATTTCAGTTGTTATGAAGGATATGGAGATAACGAACAGAATTCAAGATCAAAGTCCATAAAGCGATACAAAATAGGAGCAGAACAAACACAGAGCTCCAAAACATTATAGGTGGAATCAGGTGCGAGGAGGAGTGAGCATCCCATGCCGACCGGTCACACCAGCCGTGTGCTCCTTGTCATAATCGGGAAATAACGAAAAAATCCATCGTCAATTCAGTGTGTCAATAATGGAATAACAATTAGTCTGAAAAATGTCAGTCAGCATTTGACTCAATGAGAAATTGTATTTGCTGACAAGGTCATTGTATCGACCATAGGACTTACGAAATTCTTGTTTCATCAATTTGTTTGTCAATAATATACCTCCTTTTAGAAATTGTTTATAGGTAGAGCATGCTCTTGCGTATCGAATCATCTGAGATATATAAACTCCGTATGTAGGAGATGAAGGTATATTGTTGCATAAGTAAGGGAAGTTGACGATAGAAAAGTTAAAGGCATCACGTTTATCATAGAGCTTTGTTGTTAGATTACTATTTATGTCCTTTTCTGGTAAAATATCCAAGTATGAAGCAGATGTGTCAGACTCTGTGGTATATTTATCTCAAGTTCACCAGGATATATCGTATGGACATAGGAATGGAAATTACCATTGTTAATTGAAATTATGTCGTCGATATATCGAAATGTCGAGTTGAATCCCAAAGCAAATGTTTTTTCTTTTTTCACGCATAAAATTTAGCCCAATTTCTGCTTCATATGAATACAAAAAATAGGTCTGCTAATAAGGAAACGTAATTGGTACCCATTGGGATTCAAAAATATTGCTGGAAGACCTGGTCTCCAAAAACCATATAGATATTGTCTATAAGAAACTCAAGCATCTTTTTGATGTCAACTTTAGAGTTCTTGTATGCTGATTTCAATGATATCAAATAGTCTGGACCTTAATTTATCGTGTAACACCATCTCAGGTTTGCCGATTCACTAGTGTTCAAATAACTCAATGTTACGTGGTCTGAGTTATCTGAGTCTGTCCAGCATCACATACCTCCTACCCTCATTAACATAAATTGGAACAAATCGGAGATAAACGTCATATCCGGAAAAGTCTGAACAGCTTTCCTGGCGAGAAGTAGATGAGACCAACATGTGAGAAGTGAAAAATTGAGAGGAATATTGAACATAAAAAAAGGTATAATATTTTTTTTTCGATCAATAAGGTTTTCAACATGCAATAAGTTCATTATTTTGTCGGTTACCTTTAGCACAAAAAAGCTAAATATTTAATATGAATATTTGTCAAATGCTGTCTCATAATTCGATGAGGGACATTATTCGTCTTTACACCGGCACTTATAGTGTGCAGTTTTTTCTTGCAGTTCAATTGTCATATCATAGCTGTATTGTCATAATTTTCATAAGTCTTTTCTATGTATGCTACAGATATCGTAAAAGAAATACGTGATTTTGACGTATTCTGTTACTTTAATCTTTTTTTCAATATCATCTCTTTGGTAATAAAGGCCCTGCTATTCTTAATGCATGCATTCATTTCCTTTTTTGTGACTGTCGCCTGTAAATTTAAACAAAAACAACAACAAATGAAATCGGTTATACAATATTCTTGGAAATGAATTTAATGAATAAATGTTTCCCAAATTATATACACTTTTTCCTTACGTACAAATTGATCTTTGATCCTTTAACCCCTTCACTTCCGTACCGGTCAAATTGACCGGTGGCGCGTTAAAACACGACTTCGCGAAAATAAGATCTCCGTATCTATTTTGTGGTAGCATGAAGGTATATAACCTATATATCATCTTTTTGGAAATTTTATCTACTTTTAAAATATCTAAAAAGATTATATCTTGATTGCCGGTATTTAATCGATTTTACGTTGTAAAGACAAACGAGACTTTTTGAAAATGGCGTAATTTTCCAAAGCGATTGCCGAATTTCCAGACGATTGACAATTTTTTTCCTGATTAACTTTATAAAAAAGCATGGTATATTCTTAAAGAATATTTTCTCTACTTTTAAAATATGTAAAAATTATTGTTATTACTTTAATATATATTTTAAAAACAAGAATTTTTTTGCACTTATGTGTTTTTTATCAATTTTATTCGTAATATTTAAACAAAGCTCAGTTTTACGTTTATTTCTGTGTTGAAATAGGGAAAACAAAATAAAGCTGGTAATAGTAGAGAAAATTTCCTTTCCAACAAGCCCTTATATGCCTTCTTACACTCAGTATTTTCTTAATTACGATAATTTGAATTTGTGACCTTTGCATAGTTTTTATGGAAAAATCGGTCAATTTTACATGTAACGTCAAGGTCGATATTGTTGCGTCTTACTCGAAACAACAAATTCTTTTATAAGACTTTTTTGACCATTCAAATATATTTTTTACTGAAATAAATGCATAATACAAAAAAAAAAAATAGATTTCAAAAAACAAATATATACTTTCGTTCTGCCTTTTGTGAAGTGAATGTTGATTTATTCATCTACATGCAATGATGTATATTTCATGAAGCGATATACAATATTGATAAAAATTGTAGATTTCCAAAACGTCGATCTTTACTAAAAAAAAAAATCAATCAGATTTTTAATATTGTTGTATCTTGTTATACTGTATACTTATTAATTTGCAATTAAATTAGATCTATATTTAACAATACAAAAACTCGCATTTATAAATAAATACGACTCAATACTGTATGAGTTGATACGAATTGAAATAAACACGTGTTTCCGCTTTGGTGTAAACATGATGGTCATGGTGATCCGAAATCTGAACGTCAATTTTCATGATTATTTCACGACGAAGATCATCACATCAAATAATACGGATATGCCTTTGGTATTAGCAGGTGAGAATATGTGTATATTGACTGAAAAGTTTAAGTTTAAAACGCATTAGTTCACGTTCAAAAGAAAACTAAATGTACACATGTACTAGATCTTTATGTTTCAGTGTGCGTGTTTCGTATCGTTCAGCCAATTTTGCATTGCTTTTGAACTTTGATGCTTTTGACAATCACTCGTAAGTTCAAAGTAAAATCAAAGTTGTCATAATAATGGATAGTTGTTTTTAGTATCTATGTACCAGTGTGTATAGGTGTACATGTACCACTTTCACATTGAAATTTTAGGGTGCTTTCAGCATATGCAACAATACTTTCATCTGTGAATACCCACTTTCTAAGCCCACCATGAACTACGAGCGGAAGGTCAATTAATATGTAAGGACACCAATGAACAGGTAAATTTTTATTTTGGTATTGAAAATTTCTGTATTTCTAAAATTTAAAAAAATAAAATCTAATTTCATTTGTGTCATTCTCATGATATCGCATTCATACAAGTTTATAAACATTTGATTTATATTTTGAAAAATAAGTGTATGAAACACATAATACTTATGATGCTTGATTATTCATACAGACGTATTATATAACATGATTTAAACATGTAATATCTATCTGAATGAATGCTGAGATATGGAACAAACTGTTTTTATAGACTGCTGTTGTATTTCCAATCTGCATAAAGTATGTGGTTAGAATTTCCATTTTCTAAATTTTTCAGACACTTTCCAATTATCCTACATCATATACATGGGTGGTCAAACTCCCTGGATGGTTTATCAACACTCCCATGATCACGAACAGCCTTGCGCCAGGAATTTTGCCCTGAAGTAACATTGCAGTCTATTGTCTCCTTTCTTTTTACAACCCTGGCAGCCATGCAGGTATGAAATCTATGAAAGCCATGAAGGGACATAGAATTTTTAAAATTTATAAAAGTAAACCGAGTTCTTGATTTATACAATCCATTCTATCGGATTGACAATATGTTATAACAAATTGCAAATTCATTCTCACAGATTACCAATTCGTTCCCTCAAATTACACAGTCCGTTATCTCAGATTGTATAATTCATTCTTTTAGTTTAAATGATTCATTCCCTCGGAATGTAAACCCTTCCCATGATTTCGTTTAAATTATTTATCTGTACATATCGGATATGGTAATACCGGTACATGTTTAAAAAATAAAATATTGTAGTATTTTACATCCTAACTTTTATTATTTACATATTACGGTCCAAAATGAGAAAAATACATGAACATTTTCAAATCCATGTGCTAGTACTGATATTTGTACAACAAAAAATCTTACAAGTTTTTGTGTTACTTGTAGAATAATTGAAAGTCCTAGATACATGTAGTAAAAGTGAATATGGGTCCTGTGTAATCATAATATTTCTAAAATAAATATACGTTGAATTAGTTATGAAAGAGGTTGGAAACGACCGGTTGCTGAAACAAAATAGATAGAACGCACTTATTGATTAAAATGGTTGGATGTTTCTGTAAATATATGTAATGAAATTCAAGAGCACAGATTTCCAAAATCATAAGACTGACGTTGTAACAAATCAAGATGTTGAATTATCAATCTGTGAAAACAAATTACCAGTATGTAATTCAAGATCTCAAATTATGAATCAAGAGGGCGAATTAGTAATCCTTAAGATCGGATTGTGTAATTGGAGATCTCATATTATAAATCAAGGGAACAATTTAGTAATCCTTGGGATTAGATTGTCTAATTCGATTTGATATCATCTTTTACTTTTTTGAAAAATTTACGTGTCCCTTCCTGGCCTTCGTAGCAATCTAATGCCAGATTTTTTTTACATGTTGCGATAGCGTAAACAGAGGTCAGGCTTTAGTCAGATTGCCATATATGCTATTTGTTTTAGTTCAGTAATTTTACCATGATGGTTTACTACAAGTTGTTAAATTATCAGTCCTGATACATTAAATTGACTTAACAATATCATTTAACTACTTGGATCACATAATGAATACAATTTTAATTCTAAAAGGAAAATCAAATAAACGTAGTAATTTTAGCATTCTTAATTTTATTTATAAATATAAATTTATATATACAATGACATGTATCTGTTTCAAAATACTTAAATCTTTTACAGGATAGAAGCTGATCACTTGTACTTGACAGCAAATAATAATGTCTTGGACAAGTCAAAGAATTTCCTCCGGTCTTACAGAGAAATGACAGTTGATAAAAGAATGGTGGACACAAAGTAAAAGTGCTCTTCAACATTTTGTTGAAGATTTCAATCTGATTTGGAATTCATCTTGCAATATTTCTGTATTTGTATATTTGGATATAAGCGTCAAATTTTCAACTTATTGACTAAACAGTTTTGCATTAAATATTGCCAATGCTATCTATTATTATTTCCCTCCAAGATAACATGTCAAGTCTTTATTGTACCCCTTAAGCTCTGTTATACCAGAAAAACTTGCAATGAAATCATTTAGTTTTTTTTTTCTTGTTAAATTAAATCCATGAAAATAAAGATTATTTTTAATGTCATCAAGAGAATGGATTTCTTGTTTAACAAAAAGATAGTATACATGTTTTGCTAGGGCTTTGTAAGAAGCAGACCAGAATTCTTTGCTTGCAAACTTTGTCATTCGCCATTTTTATTACGTCAACTATTAGATGATTTATCCATGTTTGAAGCATTTCAAAATTGATATTTACTTACAGTTTAAAGCAGAATTCTGTACTGATATGACCTTGACCCCCTGAAGAACAAGAGTGTCAAGGTCAATTTTTAATACAAAAATGTTCTTTCATCTTTATGGCCCATATCTTACAAGCAATATCATGAAATATACAAAAAGTGTCTAGAATTTGTCCAGAATGTGAAATAACAAACATGTATATAGCCAAAAACTTTAAAATGATGTTGCTTAGCAACCACTTAAAGGTCATTAAACAGATATTTGAACTAAAATGATGCATGGATATTGCAGTTCTGATCCCTTCTTGAGAGTATATTCAGAATTTTCCATGTCAGCATCCATTGTGTAAAATTATGGCAAGAATATTGAAAAGTGTTGAAAAAAATTGATGAAACTTTTGCACTAATTTGACCTTTGACCTCCTAAAAATAGTTCTAATGAGGTCAAACTTTATGACAATTTATCTGTTGTATGTCCCTTATAATTTTATGACCTCACATTTAACTTTTATATCTGCTGGGATGCATAAATGTGTCTAGGATGAGTAAAAAATGAAAATTTCTGCCCGAAAATTAAAGAATTCTGCGTTCCTTAGCAACCCCTTTTAAGTAATTATATGCAGAATTGAAAAAAAAGTTTATGTGTTTCATGTAGTACAGTATAATGCTCTTTTGTGGGTATATCCCAAATTTCCTATTTCAACATACATCATACTTAATATTTAGTTTAAAGATGAAAAAGTATCAAAAAATTCCATAAAATTTTGCACTTAATTGACCTTTGACCTCAATTTTTACTAATAAGGTCAGTGGTTGAGTATCTAAACAGTCATAAAAAATCATCTGTAAGAAATTTCCTACAAAATGGTATGCATTATGCCTAGCTTTCCCCTTGGATAAAAAAGTTAGAAATAATTTAATAATGTCATGTCAAAAGACCTCCAAAATCACGTAAAATGCGCCGGAAGAGAAAGGGTTAAAGTATGATTATAACAAATCAATATTTAAATAGGAATTGCCTTTAAGTTCTTTTAATCCAGCTGTATTCCTTATACTGGATCACCTCA
Organism: Saccostrea cuccullata; assembly: GCF_032062105.1. NCBI lineage: Eukaryota > Metazoa > Mollusca > Bivalvia > Ostreida > Ostreidae > Saccostrea > Saccostrea cuccullata. The sequence continues at coordinate 116,715 of NW_026918140.1, forward strand.
GTTTGAAATCATAAAATCTAAGAATAAATTAGTTCTTTTTTTAAAAATTAAGTTTTTGTGCTTATAAATGTTTAAAAAATATAAAATGAATGAATAATTATTAGAACTTGATTTTATGTAAACCACTAGATAAAGTCTTCAGGTAAAACCTCTCGTAAATGGACCATAACATAAAGATGATAAACGATTTAGCGAGGTTTTTTTTCCTTCTTTTTTGAGAAAAGTTTATAAAATTCGCATTTATTAGAATGAAAAGATCTTTATCATGATAAAGCAACCATTGACATTTTATACTCTAATGCATTTAGAAAATTGCTTATTTTTTTTAAATTTCCCATTGAATCGCAAATAACTTTTTTGAAGTATTCCCTAATAAATTAGCCTTTCCCCTGAAATTTTTGTATAAATGTATGTCTTTAGATAATTCAATCAGAGGATTGAATACAATTTAACGCAATAAGTAATTTTCTTTAGATTTTTGCTTTCATTTTTCAGATTTAAATTTTAACTCTGTATTTCCTATAAATTTTCGTAAACTTTTGCTTCCAAACTTTTCAATATTAAAGAAATCTTACAATATCAAGATATTGAACATCTAGAGCAAGATTTTTAAAAGTGTTTTCTTTTTACATTTTCTTTCAAAAACAGTCCTACTGGACACACCATTGCTAATGATGTTAATTTAGTTGAAGATGAAGACCGTATACCTTAATATTCTCGAGAAGTTAAATGTAATAAAAATTCTCCAATTAAGGATTTAATTCATTATCTTTTAAACCCCTACACACAATTGACTTAAAACTCATACCGGCACGTAGCAAAAAGGGGGGGAGGGGGTGGCCCCTACTTTTTTTTTCCAACATTACCTTAGGAAATGTTTTTTGATAGACTGGCTGGACGCCCCAACTTTTGTGATTTAAGGGAAATATAGTATTGTATGTACAAACCAGAAGTCTCTGTCGAGACTGTAGCTCTACTGGTTTGTACTTATAACAAAGGATGAGAAAATAAGCCATTGCCATCAGACCAAAAGTGTAGAAGGAGTAGCGTTTCAAAGGAATTTCACAGACATTTCTACTTTTAGTCACAATGGCAACACTGTTCATCGAAATAAAAAAACCGATGCACTATTTTATCTATTATTTAGGAGGGACACCTTACTTTCGCATATGGTCTTCTGGTCTCTGACTAGTAGAGATAAAAATTGGCACTGAAAAAAGTTTGCATAGAAAAAAAGTTAGCCTCTACACACATATCTCTCCTCCATACCATGAAATATGATTTTCGACTCTGGGTAAATGTTCTTTTTTATTATAATTTTGTGGCTTGTAAACTTCTTCAGGTAAGTTTTTTTTTCCTCTGGCCGCATCATCACCCTCTTACTTTTTCAAAAAACAATGCTTCGTCACTGTCATGATTTTTAAAGTTTTTCCCCAATTCTCAAATCTTTGACGTCCAACATTCAGATGCACACGTCTGAAAACAAATTTGCTTCAAACGGTCAAGTTTAGATGTCTTTACCATCTTAACTGTTTCATTTTTGTTGGTTTTTCTCTTTCTTATTTTTCTGGAAGATTTTTGATAGAAAAGAGAAACAATTTCATGCATGTTTGTAAAAAGGAAACGATACAATTAAGGTCAAACGCAACACCAACATTTTATTTAATAGATTTTTCAGAAATCCCCTTTATCTAAGGTTGTAGCATTTGAAATCTTATATTTACTCTTAAATATTTTATAAGATTTTTTTTATACATTTTTTACATGAATGTTCAATGTAATATGCAAAAAAAGGTTGGATACATATTTATATTTTTTAATAAAAAATTATATTTCAATATTAACAACAATTTTGTGAATATTTTTAGACTACTAGTTATATCGTCATTAAAGTAGTAACAGCTATAAAGAACATGTTATTCTTTCAATTTTTAAAAAGAAATTGACATGAAATTGCGAAATGCTGGAAAAATTATTTTTTTAATATTTGGAACTTATCTGATCAAAATTAAATTGATGGCGAACAAATTAACACAAAATGAATAAAATAATAATTTTATGCGTTTTTAAAGATATTTACCACCAAGAAATCTACTTGATTGTAAAGTTCCGATACATTTTAACTTATATCACACAAAATTAAACAAGGTTTCTTTGGTAAATTTTCCATAATTTTGGAGTTCCATATAGTTGCAATCAGCTGAATTTGGTTGGCCAAAATCTAAATAATATAATTTCTCTTAAAGTTTGCAATTTCATTTCAATTTCTCTTAAAAATATGATTGACTAACACGTTCTCAATAGTTAATTGATATTGACCATAATTTTGAAAATATTCACAAAAATGTGTTTTTGTTTTCATCAATATATTTTTTAAAAAAAATATTTAAATATATATATGGCTATTCTTTACATAGTTTATTAGATATTAGATATTCATATGATGAATTTATAAACAGCATTTTTTCACTTAGAGGCATCTTATATGCAAATAAATCATTTTTTCACATTCTCTGAAAACATGCTAAAAGGTCAAATAAAAATAATTCAGCGCTAATATCGGCCTTTCAGTGCTGAAACCAGAAGCTAAGAGGTATTTCCTAAAGATCTATAAAAGAAAATTTTGGTGCGGCATTCCTCCTTGAATTAATAATAATAATGCTTATTTAAAAAAAGAAAACATTGATCTTCATTTTTCTGAGGGTTTGTAACCTTTCGTTTTATTTTGTTTGTGTGTCCATTTTTGGGTAAGATTATTCAATATCCTCTCCGAGTTAAGAACGGTCCTATATTATTTGTAACTGATGTGTTTATTAAACTTTTTGTAACTGATACCTGTAAATTTAAATAGAAAAAATTCGATGCGTTATTCTTTAAATCAATGGGAATCTGTTTAAATTGTTAAATTATAAACCCAATAATTTTTTCTAGGTTATCATTTAATCCTTTACAGTTTTTTATCGAAAACATTAAAATGCACTAAGTTCTTTAATCTAGTTAAATTCTTAATCATACAGAATCGGTGCAGTTGAAAGGTATAAATCACGAGATCTAACAATTACTTGGTATTTTTTTTATAATTCAGAGTATGCGCTTTTAAATTTATTAACGTTATAAAATGCATGAATTGAAATTTAAACCTGATTTTGTTTAAACCACGAGATAAAGTCTTAAGGGTTAATCCTTTCGTAAGTGAACCATAAAATAAAGACAATAAAAACGGATTCTTGTTTTTTTTTTTTTAGAAAAAAAAGTTAAATGATTGAATTTAATATTATGAAAAAGCAACCATTGACCTTATATACCCCAATGCATCGAGAGAATGGGTTTTTATTGCAAAGATAATTTTAAAATACACCCCTTTCAATTTAAAAAAATTGAAATGATTTTGCGAAAATTAAGATATTTTTTTGTAATGTTACTTCCAGCCTTTTTTGACATATTGTTAAAACATTCATATTATGCATTCATTGACAGAAAACTATTAATTATAAAACTTTTTTTTTCTTGCAAATAGTTTTTGAAATTATTTTTTCTTCAATAAAATGCTAAAAATTAAAACAGAATAGAATAATGATGATCTAATATCGGTCTTACAATGCTGAATCAATAGTTAAAATGGCAAGTCTAAAATCTATTAAATAAAATGCTGGCGCATAAATCATAAGTTATAGGGAAACTTCGAAGATGTTATTTCTGATGAAGACAGTAACAGTGCAAAAAGGTTATATCAAAAGAAGTGTATTTGCCTCTTATCTTACGCTATATGTGTAGATACTAAACAAATACTTGACAAAAAATTCTTAAGACTTTAAATGGCAGTATCAAGCACTATTAATATCAGATGCATAATTTATTATAAAGAAATGATGTCGTGTTAGGAGTGGAATCAGATTTCTGTAAGCATAATTGAAAAAGTTGTGATTAATTTTATTCAACTCTATATAAGCGTCTCGTAACATAAACATGTTATAACAGTACGATATTTTACTCTGGACACGACGTAGTCCAGATTTTTTATTACCATTTTTTATCGTGATATCAAAAATATTTTTATATAACTTGGTGGGATTGCTAAGCAGTATCCCAGGGTTTTACGTTGAGGTCACAAAGATCTCCACTTCTAAGGATATGAAGTTCTTAAATTCAGAATCCCATGGGGGAATGGTGGGATTTTCAGTCCCACCAACTATCCCACCATTCTCTCATGGGAGAAAATATCTCAAATGGGATATTTTCTCCCAGTAGAGAACACCAAACACGTAACGAACGGATATCTGTTTTACGAACGGTAAACTTGTTTACTTTGTGATTACCTGTGTAACTGACAAAACGTACGAACGAATCACACGTATAGAAAAATAAAAATTATTGGTGAATTTGATAAGTATAATCGCTTTGTTGTTCCATGTTCCATGTACCAGTATGATATAAATATATGCATATGTTCAGGTGTGTTTTTATTGAATACTTTTAATTAACTTATAATAAATGAAAATTAATCCATACTAAATTAAAGCGTTAGCAGACCAAAGGGTGGGGTGGGGGGTTTCGGGGGTTTGAACCCCCACATATTTTTGTAGAGAGAGAGAGAGAGAGAGAGAGAGAGAGAGAGAGGATATCTTTTCTGTAATATAGATATTTATACGTCTAATCATTTGAAAAATTTAAAAAAAAAATCGCCGTCCTTTCTCTTCACTAGATCTTTTGATTTTCGCATATTTGCTTTCCTCCGTGTACCTTCACAACCCTGTCTAAGGGCTCCGAACATCCACAAGTACATGTACATGTAACATGCAAGGAAGATTCCAGCGAACTTTAGCTATAATACCATTTTTTGACCATCTGCAGAAGTAACTAACTTTTAGAAATATGCATATAAAATATTTTTAATCAATATAGAAAAAATGTAAAAATGTTCCTGTAGTATGCAGAAAGAGGGGCTCACTTTTTCTGAGAATAATCTTTTGCTGCAGTTTTGGAAGGTCCCTCCACATCTTTTGTTGCTGGAAAATAAGCAGATTCAAGATTTCAAGTTATGTACCGAACAGAAAAGTGACACGAAGCTCCACGCTACCCCCTCCCAATTTTAGACGGTGGTGTATAGTTTTTTTTTGTTTTATGTTTGTCTGTTTTTTCCCTTGTCAAATGTTTTTGGACCCCCTTTCTTATAAATGAAGCTACGGATTTGAAGTGGTCATGGTGTGATTCTATGCATGAGTGCTGGGTACACCGACTTAGACCTCCTCCTCCCCCCTTTTCAAAAATTGCTGGATCCGCCCATGTTAAAGGATGACCTTTGTTCATTACGATAATGTCTTATATATGGCACGCCAAATTCACAAATATGAGCTAAACATGTTTCATAGTCGAAAAACTAGGTTTATCGGTTGTAAACTATAGTTTACGGACTGTAAACTATAGTTAACAAGTTGAACATTAATCTATATTTTACATCTGTAAACCACAGTTAACGCGATAATCTATTTTTCAGAACTGCAAACTATACTTAACACTGAAAACGATCATTTGCGGTTGCAAAACATAGCTTATCAGATAAATACAGTTTCACGATTTGTAAACTTTGTGAACTATAGTTCACGATGTGATAAATATAGTTTCATGATTTGTGAAACTATGATAAACAACTCTTAACGATAAATTATAGTTTACAGACGTGAATCTAAGTTTATCAACAAAATCTATTGTTAACGTTTTCTTACAGACAGATAAACTTAGATTAGCATTCGTAAACTATAGTTATCAACTGTTATACAGTTGTATATAGTTTTACAGATAAAAACTATAGTTAACGAATTGTTAACTATACTTTACGGTTTTTAAACTTTAGTTTACAGTTGATAAATCTAGTTTATCAAGTGTGAAACTATGTTTAGCTCATTTTTGTGAATTTGGCGTGCCATACTTATAGGTTGTAATAATTATCAATACGAAGCTTTGCAAGAGCTGAGAACAATTTAACAATAGATGCATGTTCCCGTCTAGGGTGCCGCGATACAAGGAACCCGACATAAATATAATAACCCGATATTGGTCGTTCATATCTAAATAGGAAGTAAGAAATATGTACTAGCAATTAAAATGTCTAAATATTTATTCAGCGGCGGATCCAGGAATATAAAAACGTGAGGGGGGGGGGCGCAGAAGAAGACTGGGAAATCTGGGGGCTGCATTTAAGCCCCCAGTGGGTCCAGGACAAAGCCCTGGTGGGGATCCAGGGGTGCGATCCAGGGGCAAAGTCCCCGGAAACTGAGGAACCCTATAACAAAATAGAGGTGTTTTCCTGTTGATTTTAAGATAATACAAACAAACCTAAAAAATCAAATGGGAGAGGGGAGCACGCCCGGCGCGCCGGTGCTGGATCCGCCTTTGAAATAATTACAAAATAAATATAAAGCGAGTGATGGTATTCATAAACTAGTAATACGGTTAATATTGTCGAGATAAGTTCGTTCGTTGCGTATTTGGTGTTCTCTATTAGGATTTTTCTCCCACAACTTGTTCAAATGGGACAAATCCCACGGATATATCTTCCATACATTGTGAAACATGGAATATATCCCATACATTATGACGATGACAAATTTCTCATCATAATTTATAGAATATATTCCAACTTTAACAATGTATTGGAGAAAATTATTCATTGTCAAAATCCGTGCGATTTATACCATTTGTACAAATTCATTGGAGAAAAAATCCTCTAGGAGAAAATATCCCATCTGACATTTTTTATCCCATGGGAGAATGGTGGGATAGTTGGTGGGACTGAAAATCCCACCATTCTCTAATAGGATTCAGATTTTTAGAACTTGATATCTTTAGAAGTGGAGATGTTCTCGAGTTCAACATATGACCATTGAATATTGCTAAGAAATCCCATAAAGTAATAATATTAAATATTTTGAATATCATAATTAGAAATGGTAGAAAAATTCTGGACTATGTCGTATCCAGAGTTTTATTCATTTTATATACTCCTGTCCATGTATTACATTATATAAATGGTGCCTGTTTTGGAGGGTAACAGTTGAAATTGATACCCCAAGGAAAACCATTGTCAACCGACGCGTCAGCAGAGGTTGACAATGGTTTTCCGAGGGGTGTCAATTTCAACTGATACCCTACAAAACAGGCACCATTTATTTTATTATACTGAATGTCTTCTTGATTTACTATGTCAGCAATAAAATCGTCGATCGCCTTTTCGTTCACGTTTAGAAAGCTTTCAAACTCCCCGCTTCTTCGAAAAAGATTTACTGACCTCTTTATTGTTTATTTGATACTCTACGAGTCCTTTATCATCTAAAGTTTCGTTATTTTTGCACTCGCAAGCCTGTATCGTCTGTCGTTTGTTGTTTTCAAGTAAGCTAAATCGGACGCAAGCTTTTATTGACGTCAAGTTTATTCCGGTTCTTTCAAACGCGCAACTGACGTTTTGAGAATTCTACGGTGAACCGTACGCGCATAATTTCCACGCATGTGGCATTACCGTTGTGTTACCCGTTGTCACGTGTGTTGCTAAGGCTGAGGGTAATAAAACAGATTATCACACTTCTGTCAAAATGTTTCCTATATAAAGTTCAGAAGGTAAAATAACTATCTTTTATTGTCTGAAAAATTTCTTGCATAGCAAAGCTATACCCTGGGGTATAGTTTTTGCTATCCACCCTCGGAAAATTTTCATGCAATTTTTGCCACCAATTTTGATTTCCAGCGATAAATCTTTAAACTGATGATGTCATAATGACTTCAGTAGCATTGTGACGTCATCAGGATTTCAGATTATACTTGCAGTATTATCTTACTCCTTAAAAAATTCAACATTCAAAAATTTTATTACACATCAGTATAATAAAACGTGTGAGTTAGCTCTTTCAACAAACCCTTGACAGGAACTATTCCCCTCGGGCAAGCCCTCGGGGAATAGTTCCCTGTCGCGGGTTTGATAAAAGAGCTATCCCACTCACAACCAGTGGATAAGTGTATATTGTTACCTGCGTCTAAACCGATCAGATTTTAGTATTCAACATGAAAGTATAATAATACTAAATGTAAGTTTTTTTTCAAGACACAGGATTGAATATAAAATTTGTGAACTGGCCAATCGGTAAAATATGTGATGATAATTCCTTTTATTATAAACCTAGATTGAAACATTTTTTGAGAATCTTAAAAAAATTCCTAAAATTGTTAATATATACATATAGAACAAATATATAGTATATATAGAATATAGAAAAAATACAGAAATATTTTAAATTAGACCTTTTAAACGTACCGAATTTTAATGGGTTTATCTATACTACCATAGCTCTTGTATGACAAAATTGGGCAATTAAGTTTTTGTTTTTAAAAAATACAGTTTCATTAAAGACACCTTCCTCTAAAAATAACAAATCTCAGTTAAAAAATATGTGTATTTCTCAAGATTTAAATCCTGGGGTTTCTTATAGATTTAGTGAATATCACCCGTCCAAAAAATAGGTCATTAAATAAAGAATTTAAAAAACATCATTTCACGAGTTCACAGCTTCTTGCATTATAACAACAAGCTTCACTCTACTTCACTTAAATTGCATCCAAAGACGGTTACGCATTTGACACAAAAAACGGGAAATAAGGTATGTGAACTATGCTTACACTTTTGGTATTTATCTATACGTAAATTAGTTATTGTACTGATAATTTACATTGGGGGAAGTTTTCCTCTCAGAATTTTCTCAAAGAAATGACATGGAATGAATGAAGATTAATTATTCCACATTTGAAGATTTTTTTAATTTCAAGCTCGAGATTTGACCTTAAGGTGTCCGATCTTCAGGTTTATAAAATTAGCAGTTAAGTACACAGGTACTTGGGTCGTGGTTTATAAATATTTATAATGTACCTTATTGATATGTAAAAAAAAGTAAAGGTATGCAGGCTCCGTAATGGCGTCTGCTCAACTCGCTTGTTTACATGGCCTGTTCTCTTTAAAAAACGCTGCACCTACCGATATTTCTGCACCGGACGCCTCAGAACATTGATTACTAATTGTAAATATCCTCACATCTTGCAAATAATTCCTAAAAGTGATTTTTAAACAATTTTTCAAACTTTTCGTTTTGCAAATACTAAAACCCGAATCAAAACCACGAATTCCGGCCATTCAGACACTCCAAAATTCTAGAGGCATTCCGAGAAAATTATAAATAGTTCTGGGAATTTCAAGTTATATTTAAATTTCTCGGAATGCCTCTAGAATTTTGGAGTGTCTGAATGGCCGGAATTCGTGGTTTTGATTCGGGTTTTAGTATTTGCACTTAGTTCCGGGCACGTTAACGAAAAGTTTGAAAAATTGTTTAAAAATCACCTTTTAGGAATTATTTGCAAGATTGAGGATATTTACAATTAGTAATCAATGTTCTGAGGCGTCCCGTGCAGAAATATCGGTAGGTGCAGCGTTTTTTAAAGAGAACAGGCCATGTAAACAAGCGAGTTGAGCAGACGCCATTACGGAGCCTGCATACCTTTACTTTTTTTACATATCAATAAGGTACATTATAAATATTTATAAACCACGACCCAAGTACCTGTGGTTAAGTAATCAAAAATACTCATAAAAGTATCTCTGAATCCACGAAGTTATGAAAATTTGTCCACCGTATTTCTTTAAAGTTAAAGATTAAAGTTAATCATATTATATAGGGAAAGTTGCCAAATCTCCTATATTTTTGCAGAAAAAGCGAATTGGAATATCTGCAATGCAAATTGATCAACAATTATATTCAAGGTTGTAAAACAATAGGTAGAGAGGCATTCAGAGAAATTGTCATGATTTTTATACTTATTTGGTATTTTTTCTTCTATTTCTGTCATATATTCCATAGTACATAATGTAAAAGATTTTGCTATCATTGCAAAAACACCACAAATCACTATTTATTTCATATCATGTTAATAAGCATTGGTATCTAAGCATGAATTCAAGAAAATCTTAATTCTCTAAAACTATATCTTTTCCCCTGTTATAGGGTACAAATGTCAACTTTTACAAGACCTTTTCTAGGACTTCCAAAAACATTAAATCTTGTAAAGATGAATAAAATGAAAATCGTTGCAGGAAAAAAAACATTTTCAAGCTTCATTTTGATGCATTTCAAATTAAATATTGATTTTTGGATTTATCTTTCCTGGCTGAGGATCGGATATCCTTAAGTCGTCCTGTTGGAAATATGTTTTTAATCAGTGTAAAGTATTTTTTCAAAACATTGATGTAGACAAGAAATTAAGTAGGCATAGGCGTCGGAACCGGGGAGGGGGCTAGAGGGGGGGGGGGGGGGCTTAGCCCCCACATTTTTTGCAAATATATACATAATTCAGGCATTGAAAATTGGGGTTTACCTTTTTTGGTTGGTTTAGCCCCTCTCCCCACCCACTTTCAATTAGCCCCCCCCCCTACTTTCAATTTGCTGCTTCCGACGCCTATGGTAGGCGTATCACTTTCTCACCACACAATGCGCAAAGAATATTCACAATCTAGTGATTTGTTTTAGCATACAAACTTCTTTTACCATTCCTTTGAAATTTCGTAGAACGCAGAAAATGTACATTTTTGTTGAATTTGTAAACACCAGAATTTTTTACAAATCTACTGAAAGATATAATGATACAACAAACCACAACAAGCTTAAAATTGCATATATTTACAATACAATAGTCAGAGATAAAGCAGACGAGGATATGTAAAAACATCAGAGGTGGGATAAGGTGCCATAAAAGAGAGAGTATTTTCTACCATATGATCATTGTCAGGATGGTGAAAAAAAAAAACTCGTAGGCAATGCAATGTGTAAGAAGTGGTCTAAAATGTCAGTCATATAGAATATCACACTGCTGTTTTGATTTTGACCCTGGTATCAGCCCGAGCGGTTGGTATCGGCCCATGCACGGGGGCGCGGGCCGAGACCATCCGAGGTCTGATACCAGGGACGAGATTAAAACAGTAGTGTTAGAGTTATCTTTCTTTATTTAGATGTTCCAGAGATGTTGCTTCACGGTGAATAATCATTTTCAAGAAAGATTTGCATGGTCTGATCATTAAAAAGAATTGTCCTAGTGTTTTGAAGCATTTCAGTTCGAAGCACATTAGATAACAAAGATTAAAAACGTCCCAAACCTTTTGATATTATACTTTAACTTTGGATCGAACCGGGATACAACTTCTTCAACGAATCGGTAAAATTTTATAAGTCCGAGATTTTATAGTAACTGTTTGTTTTGTTTACGAGATATATTAAATAAAAAAAATGGCACATTAAATGAAAAAATTGAATTGTCTTACTGTCAAAGCAAATAAACGTCCATTTTTTTCTAAACACGATTTTTTGCTGTCCTAGAAGTAAGCATGAGTTACCTCTCATACGTCACAAGTGCTATCATTTCGCGCACTTTTTAAAAACAATTTTCTCAAAATTTGAATATAAATAAATATTTTTCTAAAGATGCTGGTTAATTTTTTCCGATATCTAATGTTTCTCTTTAATACCTGAACATGAATTTTACTCTTAATTCACACAAATTAAACAGAAATGATTTGTAATTGAGAGCGAGACAGCCCCTTGACAACGGGCCGAGACAGAGATATCTCAGCCCTGAGGGCGAGACAGCCCTATTTCTGAGGTGCTGTCTCGCCTAGTCCAAAAACGCCTGTATCAGGGCTGATACACCATTAGGTATATGATATATAGCATTCAACGTATTGTAAGTGGCATTTGCTGACAAGGTCATTGTCACGACTGTAAAATTGTCAAAACGGTGAGCCGCCACGGTAGCTCAATTGGTAAAGCGCTCGCTTCTTGATCGGAAAGCCGTGAAATTGATTCATGGCCACGACTAATTTTCGTCGATAAAGAATAGGTAGAAACTGTTCTTCCGAAATCGCTCGGCACTTTAACAGTGAAAGTGGCGTGTCTTTCGGAAAAGATTTTTTTCAAATCGAGGCCTTTTTGTCACGGATGGCATTAGAACAATAAAAACCCCTCAATGATGTATAGCCCTGGGTGAATGGATACGATTTTAATCTTAGAAGATAAGCCCTTCACCGCGATGTGACGTATTTATGTGAGTAAAAATTTCTTGAATAAGACATAAAACAACATAAATTAATCGTTTAAGAAATTTTCGTACGTTCTTACGATTCACATCAACTTGGAGACATGAACTCGATATCCTGCTAATTAAATAAGGAAGTTGGAGTAACATGTTTATTGTAAAGTGTTTTTATAAGAAATGATGTTTAATCGACTTTTGATCTCGAATACTATTCGTCTATACATTTTACGTGTTGAATGATCAGATCTTCCTTGACTATTTACCTATAAATACATCAAGACAATACATTGATTGAATGATATTTAAACATTAAACATTCGTAAAATTATTTCGTTCATTTTTTTGATAGCTTCATACATTTTTTTTGAAAACGTATCCGATGTGTTTAATTTTAATATTTTATAAACTCACGAAATCTTCTGTTACTTCAGGGGCCCGTTTTACAAAGGGACTTAATTACGACTATATAAGACCAAATTAAATTTAATTGTTCATATAACCTTTTAATAAACATAATATCAAACATTATTTTAATCTCTTTAAAAGAAATACGGTTAAATATTTTTACACAAATCATTTCAAAGAGAATTATTTTTTTTAATTTTACATTCATAAGAAGTTTTTGGTCTTAGTCGTAAGTTCTTTTGTAAAACGGACCCCCTCCTAACTTTTACAAAATTCATTGTAACTTTTGATTCCTGACTCTCTTTATAAACTTTTAAAAATCATTGTAACTCCAAATTCTTAACTCTTCTTATTAGCTTACAATATCTACTGTAACTCCTGATTCGTACTTCTGCTTATTAATTTTAATAATCCTCTGTAAATCCTGACTCCTATCTTTAATTATCACAAAATACACTGTTACTTCTGGCCCTGGGATCATGAAACATCTTAAGCTAAAGTCAGAATCTTTATGTTGTATTTAAATGTTGTTAAGTCATGTACCCCAAAATCATATTTTCCACATTATTTTCCAAAAGTGTTGTTATCTGCAAATTTAGAGAGTAATTCAACTATTAGTTAACATTTTAAAGGGAAATAAAAGTTTGACTTAAGTCTTAGTCAGTTTCATGATCCTGGGACCAAATTTCTAGCGATGAACATGAAGTTTCAAATAATATTATTACTCCTGTTTCCTAGCACTACCTCTTAACTTTCAAAAAATCCATGTTACTCCATAGCTCTTTTCATCAAGCGCAGTGGTTAAATTGTCTGTTAAATAAACCAATCCTTACGTCATGAGATCGAATCCATTACGGGACGGGAGACCTATTGATATGTCGGAATCCGTCGGATGAGACCGTGTAAACCGAGGTTCGGGTCCCGTGTCGCAGTAGGTGTTGGCAGAAAACAGATTCCTCACTGCTTGATGACCCTGATCGCCAAGTAAAGATATAAATTTTCAGCCTTCAACCGGCTAGTAGCATCACCTCCATCTGAGTGAATGTTAAACAAGAAACAGACAAACAGACAAAAATCTACCCATGTTCTGACAAACAAAACTTTTTATGTTACTCTTCAATCTTTATTAGTTCTTCTGATAAAGAAGGATATGGAGATAACAAACAGTATTCTATATCAAAGTCCATAAAACAATACAAAATAGGAGGATAGGAGCATCCGAAGCATCAGAGGTGGGATCAGTTGCCCTTAATAAACTAAAAATATTTTACTGATAATCTTGATTCCTACATGTGTAGCTCTGTTCATGACCTTGCAAAATCCTTCTGTAACTTTTGATTCTATAAAGCTCTTATCACGAATTAAAAAATCTAACGTACAAACCTAGTTTCTAGGTTCAAATCATTTGATTCCATACAGGTTCATAGTTTTATTTTACAATTTTAGATATAGCTGTCTATGAACTTCACTGCAATCCCTGATTTTCAGCCTTAACAAAATATACTGTACATATATCTCCTTACCTGCACCAGAGTTTTTACATACTCTTCTAGAAATATCCTGGGTATAAGGTAATGTCCGTAAATTTTATTCGTATTTCAATCGAATAGTAATTATCGTAAAATTAATCAAAAGACTGCTTTCATTTTCGATTAACAGTCCCGAAATAGCACAAAAGAAAGTATGATGGTGGTCCCGCTTGGCGCATCTAAGTTAATGACATTTTTTAAATAATACACCAAGCAAGAATAAAATTGTTTCATAATACATTATTAATGAATTATTCAACTTTAAAATATTTCAAATATTTATAAGTTATACATAGAGCATGCACTTGCTTATCGAATCAGCTGAGATATATTATCTCCGTATACAGGTGATGAAGGTATATTGCTGCATTAGTAATGGGAGTTGACGATTATAAAATTAAAGTCATCCCGTTTATCATATATAGAGCTTTGTTCACTCCTCCATGGCATCTGATCCCACCTCTGATGTTTCGGGGGTCCGTGTTTGCTCTGCTCTTATTTTGTTTTCTTTTATGGACTTTGAGATTGAATACTGTTCGTTATCTCCATATCCTTCTTGTTAGATTTCCATTAACGTCTTTTCAGGTAAAATATATACAAGTATGAAATGTGTCAGACTCTGTGGTATCTTTAATTTAAAGCTGATCGTTTCAACATAAGTATAAAAATTACCGTTGTCAATACGTCGTCGATATATCTAAATGCGTTGCAATACCTGGATTCTAAAAGCCACATAGATATTGTCAATCAGAAATTCAAGTATCTTTTTGATGTAAACTTCAGAGTACTTGTGTACACAATTAGAATGTTTTATAACAAATTACATGTAATTCTTTTATCAATATCTTTATCAAATCATTTCTTTATAAATTAATGTCAGAACGTATAAATGAATGAAATTTTAATGGATTTTAATTTATTATTTTTAAAATTTGATTGCTTCCAAAATATATGCATAAAAGAAAGATATGGAGATAACGAACTGTATTTCAATCTCAAAGTCCATAAAACAATACAAAATAGGAGCAGAGCAAACGCGGACGTCCGAAACACCAGAGGTGGGATCAGGTGCCATGGAAGAGTGAGCATCCCCTGCTGACGGGTCACACCAGCCGTGTGCTCCTTGTCATGATCAGGAAATAACGGGAAAATCCATCGTCAATTCAGGGTATAACTAATAGACTAACAATTAGTTTGAAAAACGTCAGTCAGCATTTGACTAGATGAGAAATTGTATTTGCTGACAAGATCATTGTATCGACTATAGAACTTACGAAATGATGACTTTCAACGAGACTGTTGATATTCTTGTTTCATCAACTTGCTTGTCAATAATTTACCTCGTTTTAGAAATTTTTCATACGTAGAGCATGCTCTTGCGTATCGAATCAATAGAGATATATATACTCCCTATGCAGGTGATGTGATATATATAGCTGCATGATAATATAATAATCAAGAGGAATGTTAATGATAAATGAGAAAAAGGCATATCTAAGATTCTTTTAAAAATGATACTTTAACAGTTTCTGATTAGATACTGTTTAGGTGATCTTGAGTATATATGCCTCGCTCACGTTCATTTATTTGATTTCGCACATGTTTTATTTTTACGATGACATGAACAGTTTAACATTTCTGCAGTTCTTTCACCACTTTGGAAAAAACGTAACGTTTTCTTATGGATTGATTACTGTAATCTGATATCAAAATGTTAATTGATTTTTTTTTCATTTTTCAAGAAATCCTACACATACTCTTGCACATTCTCTTTACACAATTCCAAATTCCTTTTGCTTAAATGTGATAGATTTCCGATCTGAATTGAATAGTCTAGTCAATCTGATCCCATGAACAGATTGGTCATATCTATGGCATGCTGACAGCTTCCATGGATCTCTACAGTATAGAAATTGGTGAGAATTTGGAAAATCAATGCAGCCATAATTATGAAATAAAAGCAAAACGAAATAATTAAATGACAACCAGCTGAATTATATATATCCATGCAATCCCCTCATTTCCAGTCCTTGGAATTCATGAAAAAAAAATCCAGATTTAATGAAACTTTAACTTCAAACAGTAGCTCGATAGTACCTCATGTAAACAAAGATCATGGCTGCTAAATCTATTTATCAGTTATTACCTCTCCTTGTTCCCCACCACTTCCGTTACTAAGGATGTATTATTGAGCGGCAAATTTGAACTCATAAAAAGCAGCACAATTTTACATCCACAGTTAATAATTTATTTTAAAATTAAATTATAAGGAATGACTATAATTGTTGGCCAAATTATTCGAGTATAACCTGGATTGGGAAGCGGATTATAAAAAAGCGTAAACTGACCCAAACCAGGTTATATCGAATAAATTGGCCAACAATTAGAGTCATTTCTAATATAAAGGAAAACGAAATTATTAAATAGGAAAACCGACATTATTAAATTACAAACTGAAAATAAAATATGGAATTTATAGATGTGTATGGTAAGAGCCTGAACCCATAAATTATTAGATCGTTTCTGATAGACCTGGTTTTGTTTCGACAATAAGCAAGTGTGATGTTTGCCCTTCCGCTCACCTATTCCCATATATATCGAAAACATAATCATCACAATAAATGAAATGGGGAGAATTTTACCTTTATTTAACTTAACCGGGTCTTGTAATAATATGCTAAGATATATCCGTTTCTTTATTAACGTGATTAATGTGAATTTTGACCAGTCTGATAATCTATCCAGTAATTGGATGACATGTTAACGTTGTATATATTAGTTTTCTTTAACCCTCAGCCCAAATGGTCTAATAATCATCAAACATTGAATCTGGACAATGTTTAATCTCTTCTTGACTACACTATCAAATTTAAAACAAAAACTCACCAGATTTTAGATTTGTTGGTATGAATGACTGTAAATGATTCTAACAAAATAATAAAAAAGCTAAACAGTCTTCCACGATAAATATGGCACGTGATGATCTCTTGGGATATAATATTATAGGAACGGAACAGCGGTGCTTTATATTGCTTCATATAAATAAACGATTAGACTTTTCACCATAGATTCTCACAGTCTGAATTTCCTCTGTTACATTTCTATTTTTAATCGAATATTACAATAATCTGCATGAAAAGAACTCTTTATTATTTATAACTCCAGGTTACTTTTGTTGCACTTATTCAAATGGTATTAATATTAAAAGAGGTCAATCATCAAATTATAGAGATATATTTTCTGGAATGGTTTTATTCATATTTTTGAATTGCTTTATATTAAAGCATTTAATTATTTAATAAAATTCATGAGCTTTAACAAACATAAAACCAGTATTTACAAATTGATGTTTAAAAATACATGGTACCTATTCATTGTCATTTATTTTGACAAAAAGGAATAATCAAAGAAATAAGTCCGAATTTCCTCTGTTTAACCATATTATGATTTATGTGTCTGCACATTTTCTTCAAGTGAAAAAAAGTTATATATTTCTATTGGTTTTTTATTAAAATAATTTTCATTTAACATATTATCGTACGGTACGCTTTGTGAACGGTACGTTTCGTTTTGTGCACGGTTCGTTTCGTTTTGTGAACGGAACAGTCTGCTTTGTTAACTTTAAGATTTGTTTTATGCACGGTTCTATTTGGTGAACCTTATGTTAATTCAGTAGGCGGAGCCTATACGCAGAAGATTTATGATTTGATACTAAATAAAGTGTCTTTCTTTCTTAATTTATTTATGATAATCTCGTTTTCATTATGAATAAAAGAACAATATATCGCTCGCATTCTATGATAATTTATCGCTAGCATTCTATGCAAATTCTCTAAATGTAAGGACGATTCTTGTAGACCTTATTCTTTCACCTTCTGTATGAAATGCTTTTTTAGCACATTCAAAATATTATTTATACAATAGCAGCTCCAAAACTCTGTGACGTATAAAATTCAAAATTTTACATTTTATAGATATACATGTATTATTGATGAACAGACATAATAGAAACTTTCATTTGAAAGCAATTAAATATATTAAGAAACAAATTTTTGAGAAAAAAAAATATTAAAAATTTTGCATATCTTAAGTGTTATATCTATATAAAAATGCACCTGTTTAATATAGTACTTTTAGTGAAAACCATCATAATGATTGTAGAAATAATATATGTTAATCAATGAATCTCTGAAAGGCTGTTATTGAAAGCATGATACTTATAAACACAAAGCTCCTTTAAGATCCGCATTGTACTTTTAATTCGGTCTCAAGTCTTAACACGAGGACCAAATAAAGATAGAAAACAACTTTCCAGAAAAGACTACTGAAGCCCTATACTTGCTTCATTGATAAACATTTGGTGTTTCTGCAATGATGAATTTCAGTAAAGGGTTGAATGTACTTATAATATTTTGTAAAATTATCAGGTTTTTAAAACAATTTCTCTCGATAAATATTTTTAAAAAAATACTTGTTATCAAGTGATACTTTCTACCTGTTAATCATGATATATTTATAATTTGTAAGGTTTTTCACTTTATAAACCATATAGTTTCAAAGCTATTGTCAAGATAAATTATTGGGCATGTTGACCTTTGGTGAAACCGTAAATATCCTTCTAGAATTAGAGGTCAATGCACTCTATCATAATTGCAGTGTAAACTAGAGGTACTGTGACCAATGACCTCACTATATACTTCCCGCCTCTTATATGAATATAATGACAGAGTCCATGTTTTGTTATGGTAAACCCAAAATATGTGTAGGATCAAGAAGTAAAATAAGAGTTGCACAATGGCAATATGTCTCATCAAATATCATTCAGTTGTATGAAAGAAGTTGAAGATAAGAGATGGGTACCCAAAGCGTGACAGACGGACAGACTTGCAGACGCACGGACATCCCGATTACTATATACCCTCCAGCTTTTCAAGCAGGGGACATACTAATTGATGATGAATATTTCTCTAATTAAAATACATTTCTCAAACCTACATTCATCCCCATGTATTTCGAAATTTCAGCAGGAAATTTCTAAATTGATGCAAAGCAATCATGCATCAAAACACACACTTAAAGGATATAGAGGATGTATTAATCCTTCACAAGAACGGAAACACTGAATCACAACTCAGATGATTAATCGCAGTGTGTTCGTAATGGTCATTCAATAAATAGGCGTTTCTATGCCTTTCCCTTCTTGAAGTTCGAATTTAGATTCACGGATATATTGTGTTATGACATGGATGAAAATGTATTTCGGATTACGCACTAATAAAGGTACCGGTATATATCTAAACATTGATATACACATTTACACTTTTTTTCATTTCACAGGGATGTATATGCGTAATGGAATACTGTCCTTTAATTTCCACTTCTTATAATTAGCAGTATTCTTTGTGTAAAGTTTTCACGTAAAATGGAAATGACTTTTTTAAGTTCATGTAATGGATACAATCCCGGACACTGTTAATATCTTAGAATTTTCCTTAAAAATAACTGTATGATGTACAACTCTTTACAAGTTTATCTTTTAAAAAGATAGGTGAGCTAGCGCCGTAGCAATTTTTAAACACAGAAAGGAAGATCCGTGATCAAGTGATTTATTTTGCTGAATTCTTTAATTTTTATCGAGGCTGGAGAGTGATAAAGTTATTATTGTTTTGTGAAGCGTATCCATTTTATAGATGCATAGGTAAAGAAACAAGGGGGGTGACCTATTGGAGTTTTGGCGCAACGGAACATATATGACCTTTACTGGAGAGAGGGGGGGGCTCTATATAATATGAAGAAGATGCCGATTGAGACATTGCATGTATGGACTGATTTAAAGAAGAGAATTTCTTGGCAATTTAGCAAAGAAAATTAAATACATGGGAGTTGAAAGGAATATAGAAAATAACTCACAAAGTGTATGTTGTGTAAAGAGTCCAGAGAGTTTGGAACGCATGTGAAGTAGCTTGGTCCTTTGGGTAATCTTTGTCAAGATATGTAAAGTTAAAAGCCATACACATCAGAATTTTTTTTAACACAAATGGTGGATTTATTCGTTATTTTTAGTGTAAATTCTTGCTTCTGTTTCTGGAATTTGTAAGATTGGCTGAACTGACCAATCAGAAATTAGAATCTATCTTTGGTTGTGTTTAGATGTAAAAAAAAAACAAAAAAAAAACAAAACTTCCTTGTCATTGTTAGTATTATTAACGGTCTAGCTAGGACCGCATTCTGATTGGCTGAGAGAATCACGTGATCAAAAATGCTGGATTCTGATTGGCTGAACCCTAACCCTAACCCTAAACCTAACCCTAGCCCTAACCCCTAGCCCCTAACCCTAACCTTATCCCTATCCCTAGCCCTTAACCCTAACCCTAACCCCCTAACCCTCACCCTGGGGGAGCTTGGTGGGTCCACTAAGTACACATCCCCTATAGGTCCAATAGGGCGCTTACATGATAGCTTTTTGACTATACGCTGCTACTACGATTCACAACGCTGCTACTACGATTTTGGCAGCGAGTCAAGAATGTGATTATGACGTTACGTTTTCATATTATGACGTCACTTTTTCACAGTCAAAGCCTAGCCGGTTCAAACTGGATTTTCCGAAAACAAATAACAACACAATACAGACAATAACAGATTTTTATTCAGAATCAATACATGCATACATCAACTCATCCCACAAGAAGGGCGATGTCTTCTCTCCCTAGCTGCGGCCACCTGTTGATAAATCTCCCCGATGTGCCGTAGGCCCATCAGGTGTCAGCTCCGCACAGTTGGTCAGGACTCTCTGACTCAACCTACCGGTTGGTCAACTTGAATGGTAGGCACACCAGATGCACTTCCAACATTCCCAAGACCTGATATAGCATGATCCGCGCCCATCCGCACCTTAAATGTAACCTACCCTGTCGGACTTATTTTATTAACAGACCTGCCCTCCTGATTCCCTACGGGACTAAGGGTAATTTTAAAACCCTAGAAACTATCCTTGTTATCTCTGTCCTACACTGCATTTCAAGATGCCCATATCTTCTTTATTCATGTAGGAAGCTCTATCCCTGTGAGACATCCTCCTGACAGAGGGTTGTCTGGGGTATTCATCATTGCTTCTGTCATAATAACTCGGCCTCTCCAACGAAGACTGATCTTAAATTTCCAGAGTTGTTCTCTGTTGGAGCTAATGCTTGCAATACTCACCTCGGTGGAAATTCGAAGAGCATGCACCTCTCTAAAAAGTAGATACGAATTGTTTTTAACCTCCTGACAATATTTTGAAAAGAACCTAAACATTAAGGGCGCTGGTATTATAAATATGGGTTTGAAAAGCAGTTATAATGTTTACAGAGAGCTTCATTATTATAATGATTCTTTTGAAATAAAAACTATATTTTCAAACCTTGGCCAGATAAAGCGAGATCAGATCTACTCTCTAAGTGGACCAGGCCGATTTTTAGCTGGTCCATGAATAAATTCACGTTTGTATCTTGGATCCACAATGGGCATGTCAAACAAAATCAAACCTGAAAAAAAGAAACAAAATCATGGTCAAGTTGTTTTGATTCTAAATATGTGTGATATATGGCATCACACACATTTCATCCTTTTCACTTTTGCCATTTCTCTGGTAATGAGCTTCTCAAAAAATGTTGTACTGTGATGATGCAAAAAAAATGTATTTTTCTGACCTTTAGATAGTACTGACAGGTATTAAACAAATAAGTATCATACAAAAAGTTAATGCTAGACTTTTATAAAGAAATGCATCCTGAAGAAGTAACACAGTAGCTAGAAAGACCCTATGTTCTGCCTTGATACAATGTTATTTTGCAGCAGCCAGTTCTCTTGGTATTGTGGATTGAAACTGTGAGGCCACCACCTAAACACAGATTACAAGTAACCCAGAACAATGTAGTAGGTTCATTTTAAACCTTAGTCCTAGAGAGAGTAAACAATTTTTTCTAATGCCTGCAGAGGGTAGCTTGTACCCTCTGTGCGGCCCGTCTCATTTGTCACCAGCAGCCCTGCCCCCTGTGTCGAAACAGAGACCCGGTGAAACAATTAAGATGGAAGAGAATGTTTTTCAATGAGATATTGGCTAATGCACCACCTTTTACAAATGCAAACAAAATAAGAATTTTATTATGCCAAAAATAGAAAAGATGCCAACTTATACAGTCTTCACTTTTTTTTCAAAAAGAAATGCTACCTTCTTATAAGTCAAAAAAGAAACGATTTGCCACTGAAAAAGATACCTTTTTAAAATGAGGTGAAAACAAAACAAACGTGTTGTGAAGAAGAGCTTTAAAGATATTTTTTATCTACAAATGTCAAAAAGTGTTACCTATGATTAATGTTAATGATTGTATGTTAAGAGAGAAGATTACCTTTTATATAATGGTAATAAGAAACCATTTGTGTCTAAGAAAAAAAGAATACCCTTCTTATATAGTCAAAAAGAAACGTTGTGTTTATCAAGTTAACACCAGGTCACTCTTAAATTTTTAAATTATTAACTTTCTAAATTTTTTAATTTTTTTAATTTTTTTTAAAAATAACTTTGAATTTTTTTAAAATTTTTTAATAATAATGATAAACATGGAAAAGAAAAAAAACACAGAGGCCCTTTTTAAATGAATTCATATAACACACAGACACATTTTTAACAGTTTCCTCCGGCTAGCCCACATGCAATCTTGTAAGGAAAAGCATAAATCTGGTAAGGTAAACTTCCCATTTTTTGTAAACAAGTTTGAAACC
Source organism: Saccostrea cuccullata (assembly GCF_032062105.1). Taxonomy (NCBI): domain Eukaryota; kingdom Metazoa; phylum Mollusca; class Bivalvia; order Ostreida; family Ostreidae; genus Saccostrea; species Saccostrea cuccullata. The sequence goes on from NW_026918140.1 coordinate 139,529, forward strand.
ATTTCTCTCTGTTTTCTTCTGTGTCCTGATAAGTGGAAATTCTTTTAGGTCGATGACTTGCTTTTCCATAATCCCACTGAGCTAGTAAACAAATGACCACAGGTGTTTGTGAGGTAAACAACCTAATAGTTCCTGGAATTCCTCTATCTTCTTCTAAAGCTAAATTTCTAGTCCCTAGAGGTCTGCATACACATTCGCTTGGGGGAATTTTTCCCCCAGACTTTGACTCAATCCATGAGCTTTTACAGTCAAACAATTACATTGATGAACAATGGCTTCAACCTCACAGATGAGTAAATCACCCTGTATCTCCTGAAGACTCATGATGTAATGATTGTTTTTTAAATCACCTCTGTTTTTATAGAACAACAACAACATAATGGAAGTCAAATTGACTAAATTGGAGGAAAAGATAAACACCAAATGCAACGAGCAAACGGAATACCCAACTGATGAGGATCGTCTTTGACACGCTGTTTTATACCCCCTTGGAAGATAAGGGTCGTGTGCAAAAATATATGTATTACCTACGTTTTGTTGTTTCCTACATTTTCCCCAGCTACGTTTTGTTAACGACATTGACGCAGCCATTCTCCCCATTGTGACGTCATCTCGCTCATTCATGAGCTCACTAGCTGCACTCTTTATGTATACAGAACTATAACACATAGATTTTTTTTTCATTCTTTATCAATAACAAACAACAACAAACAACAATCAATTACAATACATTTTGATAAAAACATTGACACTTTTGTCCATGACCCGTAGGTAATTTATGATAAGTGTTTTTAAACCAATCAGCCACGTATTTATTCCTTTGTAAAGCCGTACTCTGGTCAAAGGGGAATAACCACTCGTCGGTTTTCTTTCTTTTCTTGTCTCTTTGATGTAAATAATACACGCAATATTGTCCACACACATCGGTAATCCAGTCTTGATAGCGATACGGATTATAAAT